>NC_056732.1:109033325-109053325 GCF_019279795.1 Protopterus annectens | reverse complement strand
ACACAAGCATCATATAAAATGATTTTGCTGCTTCTGATTCAATCATTAAGCTAACGATTTAAGAATTGTATTTCAAATCCCCAAAACTACAGGAACAAGTGTAATGTAAGAGATGCATACAAACTTCATTACTGTACACTTCCACTCACTTTCATCATTAACAATGCCTTCATGTGAGGGGGAATTTTAAGAGCAGGAAATGTTCAAAAACACTAAAAGGAAATTAGAGCCCTAAATGCAAGAATCTTCTGGAGAAGCGTACTTCATTTTGGTACTCATACCAAGAGGTCTTATAAAGTAACAGGTACTTGGAAATTTCCATGAAGTTTCTGAAAAAGGAGCAATAAAATACTAACTGGAAATCCAAGCTCTAGACATAGGAAGCTGCTGGAAAGGTATACTTATATTCTGGTACTCCTACCAAGAAATCCCATAAGGGAACAGGTACTTGGAAACTTCCAGGGAATTCATCAGACAGGAGCAATGCTAATTACAAACAGGTTCATTAACAACAGCAGTTAAATCAACTACCTGGGGGAGACCCAGTAAAACCTGTACTTAGTGCACGTGCAAATGCACTTATGGCCAAGTACAAGGTTTGTGGTAGATCGCACTTGAGAACAATGTCGTCATTCAACATACACAGCTGCAATTTACTGCATCATCTCTGGATGTTGGCAGAATCCAAGGAAAGAGATAAACAATTGAGCACAATGGTGGAGAAATTGAATCAGGCAGAATAATGGATGGGCTCAACTGTTCGATTCTGACTTGATGTAAAGGGAAAGCCATATGCTGAGGAGCAAAGTCGCTACTCCAGCTCCTTGATGCAGGCCAGAGAGCCTGTGAACATGTTTGTCTCAATAAGGCAAGGTGCCTGCAGGTTTATATCACCCACAGAAACAAGAGACAGTCCCATTAAACATTCATTGAAAGCTCATCCTCAAAGATATTACTTGGCATACATGGGGAAACAAGTAGGACTAATGGGGAAAAATGCCCCCGCCTATGAATGATGGCACTGCTCCCAGCACACTGAGCCCTCCATTCTAGAAGAATAAATGGGCCATACCACTGTTGCCATGGGGGATCAAATGGGTTAATACAAAGTCCAAGGGGATGCTTGATGGTCAGGAGGATGGAAGCAAAAGAAAAACATATAATTATTGCTGCCTTTCCTTATGTCTCTTTGAGTTACATCTGAGCAAGGTTACAATTGGATGAGAGCTATTGGGTGTAACCTTGCTCAGCAGAAAAAATATTAAACATAATTTTTAAATACCAACCACATAGTCACACAAAGCTGAACCTGAGTGAGAGTGAAATCCCCCATAAGAAAGGAATCGCTGCAACAGCCCACTTTGAATCTACCCAGCAGTGA
Organism: Protopterus annectens; assembly: GCF_019279795.1. Classification (NCBI taxonomy): domain Eukaryota; kingdom Metazoa; phylum Chordata; order Ceratodontiformes; family Protopteridae; genus Protopterus; species Protopterus annectens. The sequence goes on along the minus strand of NC_056732.1, from coordinate 109,051,944 downwards.
TTTCATGAGGGAAAATAGCAACCAGGGACTTCAGCTTCATTGTGCTAAACTTGACAAGATGGCATCTCATCCAGTTTAAGCTCAGTGAAGGGTAGGGTCTATTTATTCATTATTTTCTAATTGGTGGACATGTTGATTTCTGTTATAACTTAGAGCCTGAAAGGCTGCTATGACAAAAACACTATTTGATTTGAAAGAATAATGTCTGAAAGTAGTGTTTTAATGCTGAGAGCTGTGAAAAGTGCAGCTCACAGGAAACGTGTGTATAAGCGCTTATAACAATACATTTTACAGTGAAATACAGTTCCTTCATATCATTAACGACTGCCTAGATTCAATGCAAGCTCTATTATCAACAGCTGCAGTACCTGTGGAGGTTAGGCTTTAATATTTCTTTAAGTTTATAGGTAGCATTGGCTGAGGTCTACAGATATGTAAAGTGCCTATTACAGGAAAGTCAAGTGTACATGATTGTGGAAAAAGTGATCCAGCAGCATCTTTAACTGCAGTGATGAAGGTCTCATTATCAGCTAATCTGCAGACATCTGAGTCACTCTTTATTACTACCTCTGCTGACAAGCACTTTCTGGTGGCAATTTCTTCAGGCACCCCCCCCCCCCCCACACACACACACACACCCTAATACATACATTCATAAATTCACACACATGCACTCCCACACACACTCAGACACATAAATACATACTCAAAGACAGTCCCTCACTTACATAGACATCCACTCAACATCACACATGCAGACACACATACACTCTGACTCCTGGATACAAACGCATTTATCAACACACATGCTCTGACTCAAAGATAAGCATACACACAGAAACACATACAGAGTCTTGATCCCTCCCCTACCCAACCTCCAGCATGCATGTGTACACATAAACATACAGAAAAAGACACACAGACATCTATTCAACACACACACACACACACACACACACACACACACACACACACACACACACACACACACACAGTCATTCGACTCCATTCATAACCCTGCAGACATGTATATATACTGCCATACATACAGACACAGTCATAGAACTCCACTTATACCCCTGCAGACATGTATATACCGTATACTGCCACACACACACACATACACACAGTCTCACACTACCCCACCACTATGGCTCTGCTGAACTTTGATCCACTTGCCTGCAATGCAGTCTCCCTCATTGAGTTTAAAGGTTCACCACTGCCTTTTGGCCATGTTATTTAACATGGCCAGCTGTGTTAGTTTACACTGCTGAGCTATTCTGTGAATCACTCAACAGTGCAGAGGTTTAGCTGCAGTTATGTCTGGGTGCAAACTCATGGCTAATTAATGTTAGCCTCATTGTCCTGTAGTACAGCCAGCAGGACCACCTTGCTCAAGGATTTGTTTTTTAACTCACAGAAAATCAGTCTGGCAGGGTGGTCTCTAAAACAGAACAGTTACCACCAAGGCTGGCTGTGCATCATAAGGCTTACCACTCATGATAACCCTTTCTGAATCCTAGGGATTGTACTATTTTTATTGTTCAGAAACTTAAGTGAAAGTAGCAGGTTTAAAATGTATGAGTATTTGGGGGTTGGGGGGGATGAAGCAGCAGTATCGGCCAATAACTTAGAAAGAATAATTGCTGTGACAGCTGACAGTTACATTACTGATTGATTGATTGATTGATCTGAATTTGCTTAATGGGGTAGAGCACTGATCAGTTCTGACCAATTTCAATCTCAGCCCAGGGTCAAAAACTGACCTGACATACAAAATAGACAGAAATACAATAATACACAAGTGACAATGGTAGAGTAATGCTTAGGATACATAGTAAATCCAACCTATTAGTTTATAATATGTGCACAGTTTTAAAACCTTTGCGAAATTAAAGAAAAATAAACCACAGATGTCAAAAGGAGCAAAGGATCTTAGTGGTTGAGTTAGAGTGGAGAAGAGTTATTGTAGACTTTAATTACTGCCTTTAGGACCTTGGATGGACTTGTTCAATACTTTTTAGGTTTCCATGATATGTTGTTCATTATTCCTAAAAGTTATTCATTGTATTGGCAGATTTTTTACTAAGACTTGTACACCCATTTTAAAAAGGGGGAAAAAAGCTATATGTTCACATTGATGTGTATACAAGCATCCTGATATGTATATAGTATGCCGTTGCATGCCATTGACATTGGCTGGTTCTCCTTTTGCTATAGTGAGAGTTGTCAACCTCTCCCCCAACCCCAGAACCAAGTCTGGCTTTCCAAAGAAACTACTGACTTTTGGTATAGGTATAGACATTTTGTTGTTTATTTTATCCCTGTAATTTCTTTTGCTACTTGGGTTGATGTCAAAGCCCAGGGGGTTTTATTCTTGCACAGGCAGGGGATGCATCTTATTCCATTACTCAATCCATGGGAGGTATCCCTGAATTTAGAGGCTAAGTGTTTTCTTCATATGTGTCAGCTGTACTATGTAAAGCTACAAATGCCTCCTCACCCATCCACCCACTAAAAAGGATATGTATAGGTTGGTGGCAGTTAAGTTGGGGTAGGACTTCTACACTTTCCATATTTACTTGTTTGGTAAATTAATGCGTTGTAAACAAGTAAAGGTGTCCGCACGAATATTTATATCCATTATTTTTCAAGAAAGTTTGCTATAATGACTTTCAAGAATTATTGAAGTACTACCTTGCAGAGAGATGTTTTGAAGTTTGTTCTCATTTCTGATGTTGGCTTTTGTTTTCATTAAAATTATTTTATCTTAATGTGTTGTAAAGATTAATTGAACAATAAAACGCTGTGAAATAAACATATTTCCTTTTGGTGCTTTATTGGGGGGCATAGGGACTGCTTGTTTTACAAAGGTATGCTTTATGAATGTTTTTAATGTTGTAGTACTTTGTGGTTTTGACTTTTTAGCAAGATTCCATTTACAGGGCTACTGCAGTGACTTCTGCTGCAGTTGCTGAAGAGCTGTTTGTTGAACCAATGCTATTTTTCAGCAGATGCCTGGAGAAAAAAGCTCCAGGGTAACAAATTGAATACAATCAATATACTGCTAAGACTGAAAATAAAGTGGCTGAATGTGTTGGCAGCCTCTATGCATGCGTTCACCATCAAAGCCTGCAAATACAAGTTTTATGAGAAGGAGAATGCTGTCCAAGACAACAGACAAAGCAATTCTGTATGATGAAGGAAGCCAAAAGGATAGTTCTTCCTGTGAGAAGTCATAAGGAAGATGCTGGTTGTAGAGCATGAAGTTAAGACTGCACTTACAATAACACGTTTCTTAAATTGATGAAATAAGAAAAAGTACACCCTTATCTTCAGTGATTGAAAAAGGAAAAAAAACAATTATTTCATTTGGAATTATGCTGTAGAAGGAGATATATTTTACATGATTTGACAGGAGATTAAATATGGGGAGGATGATTTATTAGCTGTGTAGCTTCATGGTGCATGAAAGTTTTGGTCAATTTGCAATGCAGTAACCTATGGGAATGCGAAGCACAGTGATGCAGTGAGTAGCATTTTCCTCTTATGATACCTATCTGGGATGCCTTCTATGCAGAATCTGCATGTCCTCCATGTGTTTGTGTAGGTTTTCTCTGGGTACTCTGGTTTCCTTCCACCTCCCAAAGACATGTAGTAGATGGAATGGCAAATTTAAATTGTCCCTAGGTGTGCATTTGTTCATGAGAGTATATTTGTGTGTGTGTGTGTGTGTGTGTGTGTGTGTGTGTGTGTGTGTGTGTGTGTGTGTGTGTGTGTGTGTGTGTGTGTGTCTGTGTTTTACAGAAGAAAGGTCTGGTGATCTACATCTATTACCTACTTGCCTATGAAAAGTAGGTGGACGGTGGCAGCTGTTCACAGAGTCACTATGGGAGCTCGATGCAAGGCATACGTGTAGATGGATGAACCTTGTGGGGAAAAAAGAAAAGAGAGGCCAATTTCAGATGTAATACTATACTATTTATTTACAAAATGAACAGTCTTAACGGATGATATGATGGTAGCAATCTGAACAAGGCATACAAGGCTTGTTTACATCCAACAACAATCTCTAGCTCATTCTTCAGGGAATTTATTTATCAACATTTGCTTACAAGGAAAGTCTGGCTGAGCTTAGAAGGCCCATTTTCAGTGTAGGCCCAGGGAGTAAAGCTCCACATGTGTCAACATACAGTATAGTTAAGTCAGAAGAAATACTTAGTTCACAGTCAGGAATACAAAAAATTTAAGTAGGCACACATACAGTTCATAATAAGGAACATTCTATATAATAGATTATTTAGACACCAGTAGCAGTTATTCAAGAGGAAGACAGGAAAATTAATCAGTGAAATTTTCTAAGTATGTAATATTGTTACAAACAAGACAAATTCAGTTAATAGAAGAAGGTGCTGGAGAAGGTAGAACATAGGTAAGAGGTTAGCAGGAGAGGAGCATGAACAGTGATAGCCTTTGACAGGAATTCTTTTAGAGTGAGTTTAAATGTTTGTAGGTTTGGGTTGAATATGATGGGTAATGGGATGGAATTCCAGGTTTTAATGTGAGTAGAGTCCATATTAGCTGCAGATTGCCTGGCCCAGCTAATCCTCCCATTGTGTCCTACCTAGTAGATACCCAGCAATGCCTTGCTCAGTGTTATTTTACTTCTTCCTCCACCCAATGAAGACTGATTTGGCTTTCTATTATTTTGAATTTCACCACCGATTTTCATTCCACAGCTTCCATAGGGAGTGTATTTAATGTATATCTATCTTCTTCTAAGAAAAATTACATCTTATGAGTATGTGTGACCCATCTTCCTTGTATCTTCTGCATCTGCTCTCTTGATATAAAATTTCTACGCAATTAAACAGGCTGCTATTTGAAATATTTTAACACTCCTGGATTATTAAGATGTTGTTGCTAGTCTCTGCTCTCCATTCATCTGTTGTAAAGTATATTCCTTCATATTTCCAAAATTCCTGGGACATTTTTTCAGATTCCATTGTTTCCCCTGATTGAGTTTTAAAAGATAATCGGTAAACCATGTCTGTGTTAATGTCCAGATAATAAACAACCCTCAGGATTAAACATTTTATACTGCCTGCTGTTTTGCCTCTTATTTTGTGAATACTGAAAAGAAAATACCATTGTTACATTTACCTCTTGTCTGGCTATACCATGCCACCAATGTAATCTTTGTTGCCTTCTGTACCTTTAAATGGTTAACGCCTTTTCCCAAAAAAATTGCAATATTTTCCATAGTTTGGTCATCTGTTGTCTGATTGCCTCTCTTGGTTCCTTTTGTTTTATCTGATTTTGCTTTCTGTCCATCTTTTTTTCTTCTACATTCCACCTGCTCACCTAATATAGCACTTTGCTCCACAAAGATGCGAGTCCTATGGCCTGATTGCTCTACCTTAGGATGAAGGTTAAGCAACAGGAGCAGGGTGTCATGTCTCTAGGGGAATAATAGGGTTTTTAACTTTTAGACCCTAGCCATGCTATATTTCCCATGAAGTAGTGTCCAAAGGACATTTATGAAGGGGTGAGTCTTCTAGGTCTGAAAGATACATCTCAGTGGCATGGCTTCTTTGAAGGCAATGCATTTCCAGTCATATCTTGTATCCACCATACATGCAGTTTCCACTCTAAGCTGCACTAACAGGGCTCTCTCAGGTTACTCTCTATTCCTTGAATACTAAATCTGCAAGAACTCAGATCATCTGGGGGTAGTGGGCTTTATCCCTGTATGTCAACAGAACGGGCTTTTATTACAGCATTTCTTTATTTTTCCATACGGTTGATATAATATCATGATTATGATTATTATTATTATTATTATTATTATTATTATTATTATTATTATTAAAGCAATATTTATTTATTAAATATATATATTACTATTTTATAATAAGATAATCACTGAATCTTACAATTCTCTTATTGTTGATGTTACTATAAGGACACATTCTTATCATCCCTTGTTTGCTAACACCAGTAAAGAAAACTTGGACATTGTAAGAACAAATTTAAACATTTGTTTAAAATTCAAACATGGGAATAATGGCGGTAATAAAAGGTAGTGGAATTCTAGCAAATTGTTGGTACAACAAGAGAAAAATGATTACTGGAGAAGAAGACTTTCTATAAGTAACTTTTGGATATGTCCCCACAACTTACTCTATCCCACTATAGTGATTCTCACCCATAAAGATTATATAAAAATATGACTTCACTGTTATCAGTAGTTGTTCTTATAGACTTACTAACCTTACAGAGATACAAAAACTTATAAATAATATTTATTGTGAGTTATTTGACTGTTTGTCTTGCAGGTATATTAGTAAGGAGTTATATGCCTTCTGCATTGTTGAGAAACCTTTAATACTCCTTATAAAGGACTTACCTAAAATCCATAAATCTTTATCTGACTCACCCTATCGGCCAATTGTGGCAGGGCAAGGTTGGGCTACAGATCCCATATCCATTTATTTAGAAAAAACTCTAAATCCTTTATTAATGCAGTCATCCACTATTTTAAAAGACGCACAGCATATTCTTACTATGCTATATGATAAGTTACAGAAGGTGTCATTGTGTGCTACAGATATGTTAGTTACTGTGGATGTATGTTCATTTACATGCATACCAAATGATGTAGGCATCCAATATATGAGAGATCTCTTGTGAATTCATAGTGATTTTGATAATGGACGCATACAGACTATATGTATGTTGATGGAACTGGTGCTTACCAATAATGTATTTGTGTGTGAATGAAATTTTACATTCAACAATATGGAGTGGCCATGGACACACCATGTGCCAACTCCTGTGCCAACATTGTAATGGCACAATACTGTATTGAATAATGTTACTTATAACAAAAATTTGTTACATTATATACATTTTGTGGATGACATATTTTTTTTATCTGGAGAGGTTCCACAGAACTATTTGAGTAGTTTGTTTCTTTTTTAAATGAAAGCACTTCTTTCTTGAAGTTTACTACATGTGAATCTCTTTATAAGATAGATTTTTGTTTATATGTCAAGCTAACAAGAGCGGGCCATGTTCTGCACACTTAGGTTTATAGGAAAGAATGTAGGAAGAACAGCCTCCTATCACATTCTAGTATGCATCCTACATATGTATTAAAAATATTTTGAAAGGACAGGCTCTACATATTTATAGACTAACCACCAAAGATAGTACAATGTTCCAGCAAGTAGCCTTATTAAAGTAAGAGTTTAGGGATAGAGGATACACCGAGGCTGAATGTGATGACCTATAGGGAAAGGGAAGGTAGAGCTAAACCTTATTTCTCAGAAAGGAATATGCCACTGGTTAACAGGAATGATGGTTATCACAAAAAAGAATGTAGATTATGTCTACCTTATACTTTTGACAATAAGAAAGTTATGGATATTATACATAAGATTTTGCATGTCTTAACAGCAAATAGTGGGATACAACAAGTTGTGGGGACATATCCAAAAGTTACTTATAACAATTTGAAATCGTTAAAACATAGACTTTGCCATAGAACCAGCATTGGTAACTAGTAAAAATATTTCTAAGAGACAAGGAACAGTTGGTTGTAAACATTGCCATTTTTGCAAGTATATTGTAAATAAGAACTGTTTCACACATCCTGATACAAGTAACGAAACTAAAATGGAAGGCAGAAGGTGTCAAGAACAGTAGAATTTCTTCAAGACAGGAACCTGAGTGCATGGAGCAAACTTCCTCACACAACTGTAGGGTCAGATACAGGAAGTGAATTTAGGAATGCATGAACAGGTATAAATAAGGCAGGTCCAGCGAAAGCCTGGAAGTTAAATGAGATCTCAAGCTTGTACAACATGTATGGAAACAGATGAACTAACCAGGGTAAATCATCCTGACCTGCCATCAGATTATAAGTCTCTGTGTCCTACTGACATGCAGACAAGACAGCAGCAAGTACGTGGTACCTAACTACAAAATAGTCCCTGCGTGTTACTATACTATACTCTGGACCCTGTTGATGACTGTTAACTGTCTTTACAGTCTGACATACAGAAGGCACCAATTCTGTAAGGGGTTACTAATGGTGGTGACAGGTGACTCAGCTGTAAATCTATAGTGGAACAAGTACTTAAGCACCTTTATAAAGGCCTGGGTTACACCCACCTTCACAATGCAGTTGGATATGCCTCTGTAAATGTACACTACCAGCAAGCATACCAGAATCTCCAGTTACTTTGTAGCTGCTTTGTTTCTCTGTTTCTGTCTGTATGCCTATCCATCTGTCTCTGTCTCTCACTATACTAACGTCTGATCTTTCACCCTTATATTTTCCTTCACGGCCTCTTTGCTCTAACTCATTTGTTTGTTTGTGTCTTTCAGCTTTTCCCGGTTAGGGTTCGCCACAGCAGAACTCCAGTCCGCTAATGACTGGCAATAGAGTTTTACGTGCTGGCTTGCCGGGCCTAACACACAACCTTCAATGAGGGAACGCCCATGCACGCATGTCACCACACAGAAGATGCTCTAACTGAGAATCGAACGGGCAACGTCTAACTGTGAGGCGACAACACTACCGCAGCACCACCACCACAGCTCATGCTACATCTTTGCCACTGATATGCTGAAGTCTTTCCCTTAATCTTTCTTTCTTGTGTGTTGACTTTCTAACAGTTATTTTATTCCTGTACTAATTCTATTATCTGTTTAGTTGTGCATTCATTTATTTGTGTGAACAGTTTTGCACAATGTGCATATGTTTGCATTCCTGGATTGGACAAAACTATCTTTCTTCTGCAAGTAAGGTAGGGGTGTAGCCAGAATGTTTTATTTCATACTCACAGCCTCATATTGGTACTACCCATTCTGCCCCACCTCACAATGAAAATGTATTTATTTGTAGCACAGAAACAAGGTGTCTGATCATGCTGCTAGTGACCTCTGTTTAAGAACAAATTCTGAGCATCAATCCAGTTTGTTAGATACAGGAGGGAAAGATCAAAGCGTCCTGTGGGCAGCACTCCTTTTGCTCACTGTGCTTTCTTGGCAGATTCCTGCCTTACTAATGGGACCTCACAGATTAGGATGATGAATTGTGTTGGACCTCACTAATGCACATGCCTCAGCTCAGAGGAGCAAGCATGGTGATGCTTATTCTGCACACACTCACAACAATGGAACTTAAGGAGGTGAATGTCTTCTTCCACTTAGTGATGGAATCCATAAGGACATCACCAAAGACAGGCATAGGCTTCCACAGATGATATCACACTGATAAAGAGGGAGCCATGAAAGGCAATAGATGATGAATGTGGAATCCGAAAAAAATCAAAAAGGGGAGGCATTGTGGGCTGCTGGATGTCCCAAAGAATATAATGCAAAAATATGCATATGCCTTTCGAACTATTGCCTCTGAGACATTTATGTGCAGTCAACATTTTCAGTGATGGAAAATACCTTTCAGTACTAGGAAGTCTTTTCTCAAAAAGGGCTTAAGCTGTACTACCCCCTCCCCATAACAAAGACTGTAAAATTAATATACTAACATACAAAGGTACTGAAGTAAAAAAAAATGTGATCTACTGAGCTTGTCTAAGTGTCACATTTAACCCCTATGCAACTGTTTCTCTCTTACTTTTTTCTTATCCATTCTATGTTCTTTTCTAAAACATTTTAAAGTATGTACTGTTATTTCTGGAGATTCATTCAAGGGACCTACCATCCCTTCTATGAAGTAATATTTTCTCAACTATCACTTGTATCATTTCCCTTCCAGCTGCCACCATATCCACTCCCCTTGAGCTCTTCTCCTCCCATGTGACCCAATCAATAATGTACAACCAGCACAGACATTATTTATCTTTTGACTTCTGATGTACTTGTGCCTCTGTGTACTTTTGAAGTCATTTCTCATACTTCAGCCTCCACATGCACATTTTTCCATCATACTTTCCCTGTCTCTTTGACATCTAGCAGTCCACAGAGTATTACAGCTGTTGCCTTATTAGTATTCCATACAGTGAAAATATGACATTTCTTGAATCTATTCCCTGCACAGTACACTCCTGCATCCCTCTGATGTTGACCAAAATCCTTTCACACTGTGTATCATGGTTCAGCTTACTTGTCACAGTTTCATATAAATCTGTTTCCTCCTCTATCTCTAGCAGTGGTACACCACCAAAATGACATATTTTCTGTGAGTTCTTCCCTCCAATATCCATATGTTTCTGCTTTATTTCTGGTAACAGTGAAATCCCAGCTGCAACCATTCATCCCAAAACACACACACACACACACACACACACACACACACACACACACACACACACACACACACACACACACACATATATATATATATATATATATATATATATACATATATATATTAGATCTACCTTACAAGCACGACACTTCACAAGATCGACATTTAAAATGACAAGACCACAACAACAACAATCCACATATACGAAACTCCACATAACCGACATTACTGAATGTCGACTGCACATTAAACCAAGTAAATAACAGCTACATGTTAAACACCTTTGCTGATGGTGCTAAATTCAATTTGCAATCATTTTCCGATAATAGTGTCATGTAATGAAAACTGATTCTACAGTTTAAGAAGTCTAGAAACTGCTTTCACAAATTCAATGGCCGTATAGTCCTGTCTGTTAGCTAATACATTCTGAAATCTGTTATGTCTCTCTATGAGTTTCCTCTTTTTAGGGGACGGAACATAACCAGCGGAATACCTGATCCTTAGCTCGTCTACCCTGTTTTGCTCGCGAGTTAGGCTGGACATTAATGTGTAAAGATTTGTACCCCTCTCGCCAACGAGACACTTCAGTCTCCTATGCCACGCCTCCACTGTATTTTGCGTGCATTGTAAACACAAATCATTTAGTCCACTAATATTCCAGAATGTGATCAGAAACAATGGTGGAAAACCTACACTACACCTTACACACAACTATCTATGCACTAACCTTAACCCAAACCCTAACCCTAAGGTCCGTCACTATCGCACACTTACCTTGCCCGCACCTAACCCTAACTCACTTAATCAGCCCCTAACCCTCAAGTCCCTCACCATCTCACACTTACCTTACCCACACCCTAAGTCCCTCACTATCGCATTAGTGAAGTTGTCGCTCTGCCTCTACACCCTTCGGTGATTTTGTATTTACATCCTCAATATCTCCTATTTTCCCTGTATCTTTCTAGGTAGTAGATATAATTGTCTACAAACAGTAGATCTTTTCCTTTTTGGGATTTAATAGTGCTATATGCACTATCAATTGTACCTAGTGATTCCATTATATTACTACTCTACCGTAAATGGTGTATAGCACAACGGTAGTATGTACAGCCGTTATTTTATACTTTGGAATGGCGAATAAATGTCGTAGATTTGAATCGTCGGTTATGTGGAGTTTCGTATATGTGGATTGTCATTGTTGTGGTCTCGTCATTCTAAATGTCGATCTTGTGAAGTGTCGAGCTTGTAAGGTAGATCCATGTGTGTGTGTGTGTGTGTGTGTGTGTGTGTGTGTGTGTTTATTTGTATTTAAATTCTAACTTCAATCGCTCTACCAATAATAGAGGCTTCTGCATGTCTCTTGTTTTGTCTTGTTCTCTGCACCCAATGTTTCTGACACAGACAGATTAAACAGGACTAGCTGCAACACTGAACCACATGATACTGACTGTTAACTGACTTTTTTCCTCTGATATTTCTTGTCTAGCATTCAATCTCTGCTTCAGATCAGGCAGCCAATTTCCTGTCCCTCACCATTTTATACCCCATTCTACCAACTTCCTGTGACACAGGGTGCTGATGGCCATACCCCATTCTATCAACTTCCTGTGGTACAGGGTGCTGATGGCCATATCCCATCCTACCAACTTCCTGTGACACAGGGTGCTGATGGTTATACCACATCCTACCAACTTCCTGTGACACAGGGTGCTGATGGCCATACCCCATCCTACCAACTTCCTGTGAAACAGGGTGCTGATGGCCATGTTGAAGTATACACAAACCTTAGATTTCCCATATTTAACGGCATGCTCACCTACAAATAAGATTAGATTAAGGTGAAATAAAAAGAATTCTGTTGTGTGAAGCTGCACTGTCAGCTACTGGTGACAGAAAAAGCACTCAGGAACTTTTACAGCCTACCTCACAGGAACTTATTCAGTACCTGTCTAATTATTAACTGAGGCAAAACACTAATCATAAGGGACTAGTTTCCGGGTCAGTCAGGGAGACTACAGAGACAAAGCATACAAAATGAAACATAAAAAAATTGCTGAGTCTCATAATGCCAGGTTCCAATATTTGGAGACTGAATGACTGAAAAGTTAGACTATATATAGTCTAGGATTACCATTTCTTGAAATATTTTCTTTTCTCTGAGGTATGCAGATCTTGGTGTTGGTATATTTATAGTTTGGAGGGTGCAAGAGGGGGGGTGGGGCTGCAAAAAACAAGTTTAAATTAGAAAAGCAATGTTTGATATCCATTCTTCTCCTGTACTTCTGGGTTTCTTTTCAGCATTTTGGGACTCAGTAGGAAGACAATAAATAGAAAGACACAGATCTGCACAGAAATATGCAAGATTAAAATAAGGAAAAAAAAAACCCAGATGTGTCATGGTTTTAATTAATAATGCAGTTTGCATTCAAATAATGTTAAAAATTAAAGCATGGATTAAAATATTTGTACAATATATACACAATGAAGAGTACCTTAATTAATGGGAGCATACATGCTGTATTCTTATTCCACATTTGTTTACCAGCATAATACACTGATCACAATGGACCATAATTACTAATGTAGCATATGCAGTGCGGTGATAATGCTCTGATATCCAGAAAAAAGACAAATCATTTAAGCTCTACTATAGGACAAGACCAATCTTAACAAATGTTAAACACCCCTGCTTAACTTGTTAAACTTGGGTCTAATGCTAGGCTGTCAAATCTGCCAGCACTGACCCTGAAATGACAGCGATGATTTGTTTCTCTATGCTGTCTGTGCCAGTAATGGTTCCCTGACTTCCTCCTGCAAACTTAAAAAAGTTACTAGAGTAACATGATTTGTGTTTGCCTGTATTTTCCTGAAGGATATGAAGTCTTAATCCCAAATGAATGTCATTTAGTGACTTCAATCCTCCCTTATTTGTCAGAAAACCACAGATATTATGAAGAACAGACCAAACATTTCAGGCAAAAATCTGGATATTCTGCAAATATCTAGGCAGTTCAGAGACACAGAAGGTGAGTGTAAACTTAGAAACTTAGGTATGTCTGCAGCAAGGAAACTTCAGATGCAAGTGCTGGTAGTGTGTGTAAGTGTGAGTGTGAGTGTGACGTTCATCTTGTCCTTTCAGACCTACACAGTGTGGCTCTGAAGTGCATACTCGATACTACAGCAAGCCAGTAAATATTTGCTTTAACACAGCAGGGGTTTGTGAAGACAAGCAAGGGAAGACAGACATGGGACCTATGTTACCTAGCAGCTCCAAACACTGACTACTACTCTGCAGCAAGCCCCTCCAACACACTTGGAATGGTCCGTGTATGGGTAGCATTTGGTATAGTATCTCACATTGGTGGTCTGCGTAAGCATCATTCTCCCTCCCTCAGTCCCTCCCTCCCTGCTGACATGGGGGAAAGTGCACTTATGTTGCCTGCTCAACCTTCAAGTCAGGGTGTGTTACCACATCCACTGTAATTATCAAGGAAGCCATTTGGGCAAATACCAGCAGAGGCAGTGTATTCATGAAGGCAGGAGTGTGCTGTGGAGGAGGGCAACAGGACAAACAGTGATGCCAATAAAAGGCCTCCTGTGATGGAAGCACCAATCACACATGAGTGTATTGCAAGAATTTATGTTGACTGAATGACACCTTTTCATACTCTTCACATTCTGATGTTATGTTTTCTTTTGTACTATGCATTCCCATATTATACTTTATTTAAATTCCACAACCATGTCATCTGTGATACCCGTGCACTGGCCCAGCAATCAAGGAGCCTCAATATCCACAACTAGTACCAGTGAGTGGCATCCACACTGGGAAGGATAACAAATACACACACAGTAAACTACAATTTCCCTTAAGAGCACACAGAGATCACAAGTCAGTCTGGGGCTGGTTTCTCCCTTTCTCTTCAGATCTCCAATAAGACTCCCCACTGGCACAGCTATAGGGTGCAGATCTCAGCCTAGTGATCAAGCTAAAACCTCCAGCACCCTCTGTCCAACCAGTGCTTGGTGTCCCTGCCCAAGTAGCTGACACACACACTTTGAGATATGAGTTATATACATACACACAGACACTCCTTGGGAAGGCTGGCACATGTTCTCCAGCTATGCCCCCTTCTCTTCCAGGCTAAAAGGTAGAACTCACTGCCACAAACCACTAATATCAGCTACTAATAAGGCCCTTACTAAAGGGTGTCCAATTATTACTGTGCAATATCATTATCCAAATGGTAAGTGTAACTGAACAGCCAGGCTTATTGGAGTGGCTTGGCCAGTATCACTATATACATGTAATATACTCTAGAGCTTAAGTTATCTCTACATAAAATAGCCACAGTTGAAAGGTTTAAAAATATTTAATAATAAATAAAAACACAAGACAATACTTTTTACTACACAGTGCTAGTCAAGAGTTCAGAGATCACAGGAAAATGCTTAAAATAATACAGTAGAATAGTTCTGACTAGTCTAATCTTCCTATTTCCTAGCTATATCTATGAGCAACTACAGTTCTAAAATAAACTTACATATACAGCAAGACAGTGCTGTTGATGCTGGATGTTCTGAAGAGAAATGCGAAATATCCTGAGTCTCTCTCTGTCCTTAAATTGATAACATAGTACTACTAACTCATTTCAGATTACATAATTTTTTTCTCTGGTTCCCAGGCTAACAGAAACTCATTTACATTGCTTTGATCTTGCACCCGGTCGGGAAACCATAGTAATTAAAGACATTATATGCAAAACTTAGCAATTAACTCTGGTCTCAAAACAAAAGAAAGAATCTGCTGGTTCAAACACCACGACTCCAAGTCCTGAGATCAAAAACAGTCATAAAATGCTTGACTTATCAGCTTTCCTTCAGCAGACTGCGATGTGGTTACATTTTTGAAGTTCAACATTTAACAAAGAGAACAAACATGTGGCTTACATTAATATTTACAAATGACAGAATTATCTACAAAATTCTATCTAGTTAGGCTGTTAGCCTTCACATATCTTCACATCATCCTATATGTTTACTGGTATATTGCATTGTTTAACTCTTTCTGGCTCTGTTGTGTGTTTGTTGGTGGTATTTATTGTTGATTGATTCATAGCACATGCACAGCATCAGTGACCAGCATTGTCATGCTGCTAATTGTCTCACTAGTATTTACAAGCCTGCATATTTCATTTAACTATGCCTCGCATCCTTAAGACGGCATGATTGTTTAACTGTTTACTAATGTCAATGTAATGCGAATAATATGTTCCCTGTTATACCAAGTTTCCACACTGCAGTCATTATACATAAATGGCCCAGCAAAGGTAGAAATGAATGTCATATTGTCTTGAAGCATCCTGTCTGTTACAGATGACAGATGCACATACCGTAACTCTTCCTGACCACACCGCTGTAACAAAATGGCTCACTGAGAATACTGACATCTGTCATGTTGCTACAGTGTACATATAGTCATTGCACAACAGCAGCCTTGGGCTCTGTGTAAGTGTTGTGCATATTTTTATATCATCAACTGCCAGTGGTGTTACTGTATATCAACTTAGAAACTCAGTGTAAGAATCATAACTATGATCTGATTGCACTGGAAAAACAGGGACTGTCTAAACTAACTGGAATGCCATTAAAGCATTTTTTTGCCATTTTCCCCAACTGCCTGCATATCACCAGCCTCCTCACAACCAATGAAGCCATTCATTCTCCATCACCAGGTAAAAGTTGGCTATGAGAAGCCATCATTTTGGCATCCATCAACAGTGGTTCAGATTTTTACTTGCTGGCCCAAATCCCCACACACACTTGAAAAAGCACTTTAGGAGGTTGTACAATGCATTGACTGTGGAAGCCGGCCCCTCACTTCCACAAGGGGTATTCCCTCCAAGGAGCCCACCCACCTCAGGAAGCATTAGCAGTGGCTTCCTCTGGATTCCACCAGGGAAATCACACAAGCTCCATGTGCCTGAAACTGCATTCTGCCCTCTGTACCCTCCAGGAGAAGCAAGCCAGTCATCCTCCAGTGTCAGGGTCACTAATCATACCCCAGTTGCCTGGTTTATAATAAAGACTTCATCCCTCTGTACCATAAAGCCAGGTACATTAAAACAATTTTTGGGGGCAAAAGCCGTCCTTTACTGACACCCCTGCTAATTACAGCTGCACTAATTCTAATATAACTGCACACTAGGGGAATACTTTGATTTACCACACCATTGGCCTTAGTGTCTATTCCATATATTTGCACTCACTTGCAGTTTCCCTGTTCAAAGAACTGAGATGTCCATCCTCAGAATTTCAACAGGAACCCCTACAATAAACATTGGCTGACATATCTACATTGTCCTCCAGTATTGGGAACTTTTACTGCCCCCCCCCCTAGCAATTGTAATGTTGTCTGTTGTTTAAGAGGCAAGTCTGAACAAAACATAAATAATAATAAATAAGGTATACTCAGAGAAAACGAACAAACTGCAACAAAATGAAGGAAAAAAGGACCACACCAGATACTCAAAACAGTTCTAATAAGCGCTTTCATTTACTAAAATGAGCAAACTTCTTCAGACCTCTGAAAAAGCTTATTGGAACTGTTTTGAGTATCCGGTGTGGTCCTTTTTTCCTTCATTTTGTTGTAATAAATAAGGTAGACAGAAAATAAATAACCAACAAGCTTTTGTTTGATCTTGCAATTCAATCACCTATAATACATCCCATTTATTTAAGAAACATGTCTGAAGACAATATACTAAATAACGAGCTAAACAGCAAATCAGTTACATAGCAATGTGGTTATGTTCTGATAAAAACAGACCATACAGAGTATGTATAGTACTTAAAAATAATAATTTTTAAATTAAGCATTATAATGCATAAAGGTAATGTTACCATAAAACTTAAGCTACGTATTAAGCTGTAAAACAAAACCCTCATGGAACTATGAGCTCAGTGCTTCAAAACAAATAGAGCATAATGTTAAATTACTACTTTTAGACATAAAATTGCATATTAGTATGCAAGGTAGAAAACTAACAGTGGTTTAAAAGTATTCCAGAATATTTTTTTACTGTAAATATATGCCTCCATAACTTAATCATGTAATTTATCTTAAAATATGAGGTGGTAGATCCCATGTTTGTAAGTGCCCATATGACTTAGGAACTCTCTTCCTTCTTAAAAACAATAATAACTATTCTAGGAAAGTTATTATACTGCTAAATTACATGATAGGCTGCAGCTTTTAAATTGCCATTTCTTTCTGAAGACACCAGTTGCCCCTATTTAATTTTACTTGTTTATCAAGTGTTGTTAGAGACATGAGGATTGTTAGCACTGAAAAAGCTGATTTTTTTATTAGTTTGCCATGCCAACATGATTGCAGTAAAAAAAGTCCCCTGTAACAAAATAATCTAAAATAACCTGGCTTTAACTAATTGTCTACCTTTGTACTGCGTGGTGTGTGTGTGTGTGTGTGTGTGTGTGTGTGTGTGTGTGTGTGTGTGTGTGTGTGTGTGTGTGTGTGTGTTCACCAGTTTACCTTTGTGATGTCTTTTGAATGTCGGAGGAAGGCACAGCACAATGTAAAAGCCAATAGACATAGCGAAAGGAGGGGCAGATTCCATGTGGAAGGGACCCCAGTTAAGAATTGAATTAAAGAACCTAGCACAGTGACCAACAGGACTAACTAATGTAGACATGTGCTAGCAGAGGTAGGAATATTGCCACTAGGTCACTTTAACTGAACTGTCAGTATACCCCATAGCATCTCTATGAGCTACAGTGTCCTAATTGTCTTCTGTAGTAGTAACAGTGATTTAATGGAGTAAATTGAATTGAATGCATAACATTAAACAATCAAGAGTATTTTGCAGCAAAAAAACACGTTTGTTCACCCAGAGGTCAGAAAAACAAATTGATGTGATAGAAAAATAATAGAGTTTCCATACCTTGATGGACATCATTATCTTATCACAGTGATTCTGTTCCTTATTTAAAAAGATGTAAAAGCTATCCTTTGGCATCATTGTGAGCTCTATGCCCCGTTTCACCATAGATGCTGTTAACATATGTGATGTCCCTCCTCTGGACCAGTGATCAAGAAGTCTCAGTCCTCACCGCTGGGGGGAACTTTCACGGAGAAAAAAATGGACATGCACAGTATTTTTAAATGCAGCTCTCTGCACCAAGTACAATTTCCTTTAAGAGTACACAGGGAATGCATACTCCAGTCCTGGGGCTGGGCTTTCTCTCCAGGGGCCCAAAACAAGACTCCCCACTGACACAGCTACAGAGTTGAGTCCTTACCCAGGTGTTCCAAGCCAAGTC
>NC_056732.1:108903325-109028325 GCF_019279795.1 Protopterus annectens | reverse complement strand
GTATGCCATAACATGGCCTTACTTTCAGTGTGAATGGAGATCTGTCCAAGTGGAGTAGGTGATGTAATGCACAAAGTATTAGGAGTGCCACCTTCATCTCAAGAGGAATTATGAGTTGTCTGGTTCTGTCTTATAGATTCATATTGTGTATATTAAGCTAACAACCACTAGGGCCCTTATAAGGCCAGCCATGCAACCCAAATTTGATCCACAAATTTGATTTATATAGGGAGCAATTTACTTACTGCCTCTGTCCATCAGAGACATAGGTGCCAGACCAGAGGTGAATTTCTGATTACCCATCCATTGGTCCAAGTTGTGCTTAAATAGGGATAGGGAGGAATTTTGCTTCAAATGGATGAGGAGCCTGCTCCAGAAAATGGGAATTTTGTGAGAAACATATCTGTTTCTCCAACATGTCCTAGTTATGTCACAAAATTTAGGACTTTTAATCTAGTAGTTCTGATGCTGCTTGTTTTGTGGATGTGCAGAAGGTTCATCAAAACATGTATCTGCAATGCCTTGTATGCCAGGCAAAGATCATCTCTCAGAAGTCTACATGATACCAACTAAAGAGACAGGGTTTTGAGGCGATCAGTGTAGGATGTTGTGTTTATTCCCTGCATTCTTTTTGTAAGGAACCTTTGTAGACATTCCACTCACTGCATGTGTCTGGTCAGGTGAAAAATAAAGGGGGCATTATACTCTTTGATGGGTCTGATGAAGGCCTAGTACAGTGGTATGATGACCTCTGTACCTAGATGCCATACCCTTGCTTATACGTTGAGCAACGTAGAAAGATTTTCTTACTACCTTGGACAAATGTTGTCAAGGACTAGGTTACCATCTGCATGAGTTCCTGTATCAATGACTAATGAATCAACTTTTAGGGATGTTTCATTGATGGTGTAGTTACCCAGGATGGCTGACTTTCCAAAATGTACTATAATGCATTTCTTGGTATTGAGTTTAAGTCCATGGCTTTGGCATCAGGTGTTTGTCTGTGCTAGACCTTCCTGAAGTGTGTTCACATGTTGGGAGGACTCAGAGACTGCTTCCAGTTTGCAATCATCTATGAACTTGGTTAGCCAGTGGCCTTTGACATTGTCTTTGACATACCGAGAAGTCCATGTCAAAGAGGAGTGAGCTGAGCACAGACCCTTTGACGGAATCCACTGGTGAATGGCCTTTTTACAGAGTTGGCTTCACTGATTCTAACCTCCTGGGTCCTATTGGTGAGCAAGCTAACTAGTTATCCAACATTTTATAAAGGGATTTATACCTAGTTCTGTACATTTGTTGACAATGCACAATTGGGGCATTGTATTAAAGTTTTAGCCATACCTAGGAAGGCAGTATGCACAGTTTTCCCTCAATCATTGGCTTAGTGACCTTTTTCAAAGAAGTTCTCCAGATTCAATAAGCATGCCTTCCTTTGACAAAGCCAAATTGGGATGGATCGAATGTCTGGAGGTCTCCTATGTCCTTGCTGAAAATTTCTATGCTTTGCAAATAAGACTAGTCAGACTAATGGGGCTGTAGTTTCCAGGATCTGTGGAAGGCCTCCCATATGAAGTGGGGCGATCATCCAAGTCCTCCATTCACCTGGCACAAAACTTGTTTTAAGACTACAGATTAAAATGACTCCACGGGTCCTGATAAGTCATATTTTAGACTGTTCAAGAGGCATCCTGGGATGTTACTGGGGCCTATTTGGGATGTGTTCTTGGCTTTAGCAAGCACAGCCAATACATGCTCCCTAGTTAAAGTTAGGAGGTTATGTTTAAGGATAAATTTTGAGGGGGTGGTTGGGGGTGAGAGGGGTGTAAAGTTGGAACTGAATTTGTCCACCAACAGTTTTGCTGTATCGCCAGGCATGGTGAATGTGGCACCATTAAGCAGCAGTTCAGCACACTGCTGTGTGCTGTCCTTGAGGTAGCTGAAGAAGGTCTTATGGTTGTCTTTCACCTGGGAGGCTATCTTAACCTCAAAGTTGGCTTTGCTTGACCTAATTAGTTTTGCCAAAATAAAAGGCAGGGCACACTTTACAAAGTGTAACGTAAATCACCCCTTTGTTTCACAATTAATGTGTCCATTAGATTTCACAGTACCATAAGAGGAAATGTTTACTTGGATTCCTTCTTGAATATGGGGGCACTGTCTGCATCCATGACATTTATACGTCCCCACACATTTGGTGAAAAATACTGAACATTTTAAGGACAGAATATATGAATACTTATATGACATTAAAAAGAATGGATGTTACAAATTCACTATTTAAGCACATAAAAGACAATCAAAATCATAAATGTGTGTTCTTTGGCATAGGGAGGATGCAAACTGATTTGACAGGTAGTGCACATGATGAACTATTAGAAATGAAAGCACTGTGTTGGCAGCTTTAAACTGTATGCTTATAGCCCACCTGGATTAAATGAAATGGTTTCTATTGTTTCTGTTTTCAAGGTATGATCTTTTTATGTACAATGTCTCTTTAAATGAAAGGAAAGGAAGGGCCTACAAGTTATAAAAGGAAGTGATGTCAATATGTCTGTGTTTTGATGAAGTCTTTGGAGAGTGTAAAGATGAAAGCACTTAACTGTTTTGGTACTTTAAATTTGCATCTGTGTTTTTATCAGCCGTGGCTTATTTGTATTTCACTAGCTATTTTATGGCTTCATAAATGTGCATTGCAGTTGGTGAAATTTCACATCTACAACCATAATGAACTAGTCCCGTTCCTCAATGGCCCTAAAAGTATCACTGCACTTAGGTTTTAACAGTGAGGGGGAGTCCTTGAATGGCATAACAAAAGTCTGTTTTACTAGTATCATTTAAAGTAGGAAGATGGAACCAGGAAATTGCTGTATAACTATGTCACAGTCCATCACCCTAGCAACATTGCCAGTAGCACTCTATGCTATCCTGGCTATGGGAGTGCTGACGGAGGTAGTAGTGTATGTAGACTTGTACCTTTAGCCTGTCTCTCAGGGGCCATCAGACGTCCCTTCTACAGTATACTGTGCTTTTTGTAAGATCCCTTTTTGGACCTTCCAGAAGTACATTATGTGAGTCGACTAGTTTTGTAGCATCAGCGGTAGGGTAGAAGCCATGAACATACATTAAGAGAAGTGGTCTAGGGTGCAGGGTTCCTTACCTGACAGGAAGACCACTGGTACATAAGGAGATGGATTCCTCTTAGGCTTGGAAGTGTCCATATGTAGACTGCACTCAGTGGAAGAAATGCCAAATTCTGTCGACCTTCCTTGATACAGAAGCCAGGGTATCCAACTGTTCCCACGTGTATGTTGTGACACCATTGAGGATGCCCGCTACAAGATCACTATAAAGGAGGATTATTCTGTGATTCTGCAGGCTACATCTGAGGAAAAGAAATCACTTCAAAAGTACAGTTTCCCTTCTCCTGCATTAAGTTTAGATTCTAGGAGAAATTTGGGTCTTTGATAGGAACAAATATATGTCAGGTAACCCCATGATAAATGTGCCTCATTGCAAAGTACCCTATGCCAGGTAATTGATGCCAGGCACTCTGATGTCAGGTACCCTGAAAACTGGTATCCCAGGAATGAAATGCCTGGAAGGGTCAATGCCAAGCATGTTGATACTGGGAACATAGACAACGGGGTACAGTTCTAGAAAGGATTATGTGTGCAAACCAGCAGAGATCACAGCAGGCATCTGTGGATCCATAGCATGTGCATTCATTCCTACAATCATGTCATCAAGCTGTAATATGTGGCATCATTGCAACAATACATGTCAGTTGCATTCAGCACGGATACAAAAAAGCAAACTTTTTTTTTTTAATTTTGATTAAGGAAAACATTTTTTTAACTGTTATAGTACATTCCCCTTCCAAGCATCATCCATGGGAATTTTTTTTCTCTGGCTGTTTCACAAGGTAAAACTATATCTCCACATCCTCTCAATTATATAAATAAAGTTACAAGTAAAGGTACTAAAATGATGCTTAGCAAGTCATGTCATAAGGATAACAGTCTACTTTGACAGAAACATCAAAAGTGGCAGTTTAATGTTTTTAACAGCATACCAATAGTTCTACCTACATTACAGTAAATACAAAACAATATGAGATATGCATATAGTTGTAACACTGTAATATGATTTCATATAGATTGACTGAAATTAGTCATATTAAACATTACACATTGTCAAATGAGTAAGCTAGAAGTAAAATACAGTCCTTTTTTATAGAACTAAAAAAAAAAACTCAAAAAAACACACTTCCGCCTGTGTTGTCAGAGATGCATAACTATCTAGGACTATATAGGATTCATGGGTAAGTTCTAGGCTAGCTGCCCTTGTAGGCTATTTTAAGCCTAACCAGGTTATTTTTTCAAACATAAGAATTAAACCCTGTATTTTATGCTTGGGAGGTAAACACTTTAACCATTATGCCAGCCTCAACCCCCTAAGCTAAGCCCTATTCCCCAATTAGTCCTAAGAACTGTCTAGTTACATGATGATGGTTCACAGAGTAAAATGAAGAATGAAAAAAAGCAAGCTTTTCACAACAGAAAGCACCTAATCAACAGTACATCCCCTTAAACCTCAGCAGTTTCTCCCTGATAAAACATTGGGCATGTCCATGTTTTGAACGTGGGAACCTCTTGCACTCAAAGAAAGAATCTTTCTTATACACCAGCAAAGCATGTTTTATAATTATACATTTCTAGTTGCATATTGATTTGCCTTACAGTTTGAGTTGACTTAAAAAACACAAATAAATCCAGAAACTAAAAATAACAGTTTTTAGTCACTAAAGTTTGAAGGAAATGAGCTATAAACTGATACGGCTTGAACAAAAGTAAATAAATAAATAAAACTGCTTTAACACTTTGCAATCAATACATTAAATAGATAAATAAATAAAATAGTATTCCTGTGTTAAGCTGACAAAATGCTACTCATTGTTCTGTACAAAAAAAGGATTCAGCTGAGTCAGGTTTGACAGATGCAAATACACACTCTGAAATGAATTAACTATTTATCTCGGAGACAAAGAAAGCTTCCTGTGTTGTTTTGTCTGAGTTTGACCTTTAGCACCACAGACCATTATAAACTTGTGACTGCTCTTCACAACTGATCAGTTACATTTTTTTTCTGCTGCATATAGTATCAAAAAAACTGAATGCTGCTATCAAAATATGAATAACAAAACTTTGTATGCAGCAGGAGAAGGTAAATTAAATGCTTTATGTAAAACTTCACCATCTAAGGCCATCCATTTCTTAAAAGCGTTGTCCTACTATTTCTGAAAATTTCCCTTACAGTACTCTCTGAAGCCCTAATGTTTACCGTCATGTAACACATTGAGATTGCAAACAGACAAGACAAACAAGCCGCTGGAAATTATTACTGTTTATCAGTAATAGCAAATTCATGAAAAAACTACTACACCCAGCTATATATGCAGGAGGCTATATTGACTATACAAAGTATACAAGAGCCTATACCCGCTAATCAGAATATTCTACCACAGTAAACTATATCATAACTTAGATCCCAGTTCCATGATGCAGCCTTTGCCATTTCTAGGACCTAGCCTTCATGGCCTGCTGAAAGCTGAGGCAACTAATATAATGCACGACTAATACAATGAGATCCATCTGCAAGCAGCTAAAGAACAAGAGCTGGACAAATTACAAAAAAAAATGGCTCATAGTGCTTGATATAAGCTATCAACAGAAACAGTACAATGAAAAAAAAATGTAGCTAAAATAAACTCTATTCAATATGTTTCAGAATTTTCAAACACATCAAATAATATTTTAACATGCTTTCATCACGGAACCCAGCCAGGTGGCAATTATTCATCACCATCATCATCAACCTCCTTTTCCCACTTTTGCATGAGATTGGGAAAATGTGTCAGCTATCGCCATGTCTCTCTTTTCAGAGCCTCTCTATTACACTCTTCAACAGTCATGGACACCTACCTCAGGCCTTCTCTAACACAATCCATCTTTTGACTGGATGTCCTTCCCTCCTCTTGCTTTTCACCTTTCTATCTCAAATCTGCTTTGCCAAACTGCACATATGACTGAACCACTGTAATCTGTTCTTGACATTCTCTGTAACTGAGGCTAATTTGGCTTCTGCTCTGATGCTTTCATTTCTTCATCTGTCCCATGGTGTGTATCCTGCTGCCCGTTTCAGGCACTTCATCACCCCAGGTTTCCACTCAGCCTTCACTCTCCAAGGTTTCTGTGCCCCAAAAAGCACTGGTTACGCCACTGTTTTCTCTGCCTTACTTTTCAACTTCTTTGCCAATTTTCTGTCACACATTACCCCTGGCACTTTATTTCAGATAGCTGCAACACCTCAGTAACTAACTTTTGCTATTTGTTGAGTTTTAACTTTTGTAGGCATGAGGATCTGATGAGGTCTAACAAGTCTACAGAGGAACTGCAGTGGAGTCCAGCTGATGTTGCACATTACTTGTCTGCTACCATGAGGTATGTACAATGACTACACTGGGAACATGCTAGATGGACAGGTTCATAACCCTGAGACTGCCCTTGCTATGGAATAGACTTCCATACAAGTCAAACAGAGCACCTCACTGGCCCTCTTCAAGAGAAACCTTGATGAGTGGATGGGAAATAGAAAATTCACCCCAGGGATTACTCCAGTGGCTCTACTCAACAGAGGCACTGGGAACTAAGGTCGGGTGGCGCGATATCAGGGTAATCCTATGGGCTAGGTTTGTAAAGGCTCCAGGGTCGTTAGCCTAGTACACACCTATGAAACTATGAACCTATGAAGTATGTTTTTTCTTTATACAATATCAACGTTCTTGGCTTTCAACGTGTATAACTTATTTTATGGACATCCAGCAACAGAAACAGGGTACATGTTTTATGAAACACCAGTATTTGGTGATTTTATTACATTAATTTCCAATTCTAGTTGTATCTTTGTTAAATATAGAATACAATATGGATTAAATTATGCTTTGGAAAATATTAGCATTAACTTCAAATTATATAAACATTCTTAGGTAAACTTTTAATACCTGTAAATGTTTTCTTATTTTTGAGGTTGATAGTTCCAAATTATGTATCATGCACCATTTTTATGCAAGGATTAACCAGGAATCAGTAAAACTTGCCAACTGTAAACTAGATTATGTAAACTCATTGTCACTATTCTGTGAAGAATCCACCAAAATACATTGTAAGTCTGTGAACAGTATAAATCAATGTGCTATTATAATAACAATAAAAATGAATTTTCTCAAGGAACGTCCAGTTTCTGGACATTATTAAAATTGGGGATGAGTAGTTTAAACACATTGTGAAAAGTTACGTCAACCATTATTATTCAGTGTTGGAAGGTATATGAGTGGCAAGCTATATATTCTGCAAAGCGCAGAATATGTAGTTTACAATCTAGGAAAGTATGAAATCAAATATAAGAAAAAAATAAGCACCTGATCTTCTCAACAACTTCTTGCATAGTCTGACCAACTACCAAATATAACTTGTGACTAGATGTTTTGTGGGATCATAGCACAGACTCTGAGTTACAATCAGCTGTTACAGTCATTCTCATCCAGTGGCCGGAACAGTAGAAGAACAAATATTGCACAGACCTCTTGTCAAATAATAAGATGATCCCAGTCCCACTAGCACTATACCTGCAAACTGGGGTGGGGTCCAACCATACTCATCTATAGGACTGCCATCAGCCAAAGTTGGGTGGGACACAGAGATGGATGATGAGCACATTAAGTATGTTGCTCTCAACTTTCTATTTTGTAGATGCCAATAGTACAAACTGCAAATGTCAACAAGGGTACTGAACATATATTTTTTCAGTTTTTCAATTACATTTACCTGTTTTTTTACAGAAAGATGCACAGCCAAATAAAATGAAATGAAATAAGCCCTGAAAACAAAGACTAGCTGCAAGGGTACATGCACGAGTGTGCACACACACACACACACACACACACACACACACACACACACACACACACACACATA
Organism: Protopterus annectens; assembly: GCF_019279795.1. NCBI lineage: Eukaryota > Metazoa > Chordata > Ceratodontiformes > Protopteridae > Protopterus > Protopterus annectens. The sequence continues at coordinate 109,020,289 of NC_056732.1, read as the reverse complement.
CACACATACACACACACACACACACCTCTGCTTCATTCCTGCACATAACATCAGCAACTCTGCCTTCAAAATCATTGCATGACATGGCTGCCATCTGAGGCAGAATATACAAAGTGAGAAACCAGATCTACAGACATCTGCTGTTCCAAAGGGAGCCTGATGTAAAAAGCAAACCTGATGAACAAGGCAAGTCATCCGCAGCTGGCATCCAAAACACCTATGAGACAGTACTCTGTGAAAGAGCCCAACCCCATGCTACTAATAAAAAGGAAACATATCCTGCAATGAAGGAATACCTCATTGCCACCACTTACAATACATGTCACCTAAACCTCATGTCAGTATACCATACGCAACTACTGAACACCATCAAAGCCAAAGCAAGAATCATGAATGGCAGTGCTTATTTGACAGTGATCTAGGAAATAAAAATTGTCACAAATGTATCTGCATTCATGCAGTGATAGAAAATCAGTGTAGCAAACCATATATTATGAATGGAGTGCTTCAAGAAAAGCAGTCTCTGGACAATTTTACCCAAAGACATAACTCTGCACACAGGGGCATGCATAATTGAAAGAATATGGCTTGCAAAGGTAAGCATCTTGCTACTAACTCTAACAATATTAAAGACTTGTATGATTTGATAATGGACAGGACCTTACATGCAGTGGCCACCAACTACTTACAACTGTATAACACATATGGGTATAGAGGCAAAGCAGACAACAACCTGCTAGAACTACTTGCATATGGTTTGAGAGACAGCAAGCTACCCACACGTATATTTACATAAAAATATTTAAGGAATGAATAATAATTCCCTTCTAGCTTGCCAATATACCAAAACAGTTATTCCCAAAATAAGTATCCAGGTTGTTCCTAAAAATATTTAAACTAGCACTTGCTTTAATGTTAGTTGGTAGTCTATTCCATGCATCAACCACTCACTCAGAGAACTAATTAGTACACTTCTAATTCCTATAGAATCTTCTACATAGATTGACTGATGATTCTTTGCTACTCTTTATTAACCCCAAACATTCCCAGAGGTAGCTGTCTCTAAATTCCGTATATACCTAAATAAGGTCTCCTTTTAAATGTCTGTATGAGATGCTTTACAAATTCAGATATTTTAGTATTTCATAACAACTTAAATTTTCACATCAACAGATGCCCTTCCTACCACTCAACTGTCCAGATTTATGCCTCACATTTTGGTCTGTTCCTCATAAAATCTGTTACTTTCTGGCAAATCACTGAGTGAGGACTGAAGTCACTAAATAATGACACACATTTGAGTTTCACATCTTTTATACTTCAAAAAAATGCATGCTAATACAAAACCTATTAGTCTAGCAACTTTCTAAGTTTACAAGAGCAACATTTAAAATCTGTCCCTATTTTTGGGCCTTCGCCCCCCCCCATAATTTTAGACTTTGCTCAGATTTCTTGTGCTAAGAGGTTAAGAGGTGTAATATCCTTGGTAAATTTCCACTGAACTCTTTCCAGTTTACAAATGCTTATTTTCGAATAAGATTTCCATGCTGTTGTTCCATACTCAAGTTTGGATCTAATGTAACTGACAAACAATGATTTCATAATTTCTGATTTCCTAGACTGTATATTTTTTAATACAACCTATAGTTCTATAGCTATCATTAACAGTTGATATGATTAGAAAAACACAAAGCTGGATCTACTCATATACCCTGGTTCTTAAATGAATTTACAGTTTCAGTAACTGTGTACTGCATTAAATATTCACCTTTTGGCCTATTTCTTCCAAAGCTCATATGCTTACTTTTTGATGTGTTTATCAGTATATTATTCTCCTGTGCCCAAATGGTCAATTTAGTCAAGCTCCTTTGCAGACATGTCCTGTCTGTAACACATGTAATCAGTTTACCTATTTTCAATTCATCTGCATTCAGACTTTAGAACACTGCAGATGAAAAATATAGACCTGAAAAATACAACCTAAACATGCATGGCCAGAGGACAGAGCTTGTAGGACATTCTGACTGCAACCTAGAATGTCACTGTCTAATTGCTGTATGATACTTGCCATGTCCTGTTTGTAAGCCATGCAGCTATCCATCTTATCAAGAATACATCATTACCTAGTTGTTCTAATTTATTGATATGACCCTATCAAATGCTGAAGTTGTCTAAATAAATTACATCACAGCACAAGTTTTCATTTAAAACTGTTAGTATATTATTATACAACATCATGTTACAGGTGATTATAGATCGGTTTTCAACAATTGCATGCTGATATATGTTTTCAGGTCCCACCCTTTCCAATTCTGATAAATATTTATCCAAATTAGCCTTCTCCATTATTTTTACACAACAAGAAAGTAAAGTTATTGGTCTGCATGACTCTGGGTTTGTCCTACTCCCCTTTAAAGATAGGTTTAACATGTGCATGTCTCCAATCTTGAAGAATCTCCCCATATTTGAATGGCCTAGTGAATAACAGATACGATTATACTGTAAGTTCATACCAAAGCTTTGTTTGGGCCCAGTTTGCATAGTTCTTTTTCAATATAATGTCATTTAAGACAGGAAAAAAGAAGGTGGCAGAGATGAACCTATCTCCAGTTAAAATACGAGAACAATAAAAATAAAACCACGAGTCACGTACACTGCTGAAAACTTCAATTTCAGTAAGTGCTTTCACAGCTCAATGCTGCTACTTCAAACCATTTAAATTGCAAACTAAAAATCACTTTATATTAAACAGCAATAGATTCAAAAGCTCGAATAAGAATTCAAAGACAAATCACATGTTCAAACTTCAGTGAAAGAAGGATACATTGTCACTAGCCTAGCAACAATTAATCTTAAAGTGATAGTAGAGATGCCGATATGGCGGCATTATTATCTCTGGAGATGCCTATATTTTAGAACAGGCTTCAAACAAACTTTCCCATTTAGTCCTTTACTTTTGTCGGCTTGCAATTTAATTATCCAAAGTAATTCCATTTCCTCAGTGACATTATAATGATCACCCATTCTAAGGGAAAAATCCAACCTTTCTATAACCATGAAGGTGAATGAATGTGCATCACCATTTTGATCAATTTGTCTTGCAAGCAAGGGCGCCTGCCGGCAGGTGCAAGGGGGTGCACTTGCACCCCCCTGGAATTGGCTGGCCATGAGATTAATTTACTTCTAATTTAAAAAAAAAAAAATTAAGGGTGTTCTTCTTTAAGAACTCCCTTTGCATCCAGTTGTACAAATGGAGGTGCTTGTGACCTGTTTTCGTTAGGGTTACCACCTGTCCCACTTTACAAGAGACAGTCCTTCTTTGGGCAGTTGTGTCCTGCAAAAAAACTGAAAAAATGGCAAATGTCCTGAGATTTTAGGACAAAATTATTTCCTATATTTTATGTAACAGTTGCATAAAACAGTTATTCTGTATCTGAAACACCTAAATGTTATAAGAAACAGAATAAGCAACTAAAATGCTACAATAATAAGCTTTTATTTAGGCAAAAAAGTGAAGTTCTGTCCTTTGTACTGGCTGTGGGTATGTTACACGCTGCAAAATCTGACGTTTGTACCAAAAATGTCCCACTTTGGGCATTTGAAAAGGTGGCAACCCTAGTTTTCATCTTTTCCATACGTGCGGATGGTTTAAGTCTTCATCTTCCACATTCGCACGTAAAATTTGAATTCTAGATGGGCGCCAGCAGAGATGCCGTGTTGTGTCCAGGAAGAGTGTATTGCCATTAAAATCGGAGCAAGCAAGCTGTTTCAGGAGCAGAGAGGGATTCCACAAAGGTAGGAGGTAGTGCCATTTAAGCAGTAGAGAGGGATTCCACAAAGGTGTGTGTTTGCATTTGCGTGTGTGTGTGTGTGTGTGTGTGTGTGTGTGTGTGTGTGTGTGTGTGTGTGTGTGTGTGTGTGTGTGTGTGTGTATATATATAATGTTACAAACAGGAGATTCAGTGCCTGTTAGCCTGGCTTGAGATGTGCACCAGATAGGCTTCGCTTCTCAGTCTCTTTCCCTCTCTCTCAAGGGAGTAGAGGAAATGAGCAGCAAATTTCCTCTCCCCCAGTTCCTTTTTCTGACCTTTTCAAATTTCAAGAAAATAAAAAAATATGCAATATAAAGATCAGAGATGCAGTAACTGCTAAATGCCAGCATTCTCATAAAAAAAAAAAATCTTATTGTACAAGAAGGTTTGATTCTGTCACCCTCCATTTGCCTATTATGTGATTCTGAGCAAGTCACTTACCCAGACAGTGCTCTGGAGTTGCCTGTGAAAAGGGGCACTTGAGTCCAATGGGTTTACTTGCTTAACAAATAAATGAAAACTGTGACATAGAAGCTTACCTCTACATGGAGGGTATTAATACCTGTGCCATTACTGAAATTTGATTTACATATCCAGAATTCGTATCAAAATTTCAGAATATTCCTCCTTTCATTGTTGCAGAGCCAGTGGGATAGGTGGTGGCATTTCAGTCCTTGTAAAAGAACATATAAAACTAGAAGCTAGTCACTGTAAAAGAACACCTAAAAACAGAAGCCAAGTATAAAACCCAAGACCAGGGCAGGAATCCATAGATAAGTGCTGTATGGCGGAGTAGCGCTAATTCTCTATGGGTTCATGGTATAAACTCTTCCCCGTGTCTTACTTTCATCAATACTTAACTTCTACCCTTATACACTCAAAGTAAAACTAATATATTTTATGTCTTTTGTAGAATTAAATCTGCTCTGCCAGTAATGCTCATCTCAAAACTAGAATTTTAGACTGAACCTCTATAATTTGCTGTTAATTGCTATCAATCTGCATGACAAATTGTATTCTGTCTACAGATAAATGTATGCTTATGTTAACTGTAAAATACTACTAATGTTTGAATTTTTATTAGAGCCTATATAATATTTAGATATAACTGTTAAATCCTTTATGTCAGCATCATTTTTGGAGCTTTTCTTCCAGGGTCTCCACTGAAAATGAGTTCCTGACCCAGTCAGACCTTCCTGGTCACCAAATGTCAGTAAGTAAATAAACAGCCACATAACTAATCATATGTGTTAGATGCTGAACAACTTTGTAAGTTTAAGTAAAAGACTTCATAATTAAAAAGACGTGTTATGTTAATGTGAGGAATGGTACTTGGCTGCTTGGAATCTGATCAGCTTTACAACAGATGTATGACAGATATGATATATGACACAAGGAAGGCAGGCTAATGTGGCTAAATTAATGCACACTAACATGTGCATTGTAGTACAATATAGATGCATCTCATCTGGTACAAGAAGGGCAGCATAGCAGCTATCAGGTACGACACTGCAGGCATGTAGAGCAAAAAGTCGATCCTGCTCATTTTAATGGGAAATGGGATAGATAAGAAAGTAATAAAAGGGAGAACAGAAAGCAGGGACAGACACAAGGATTACCATAAGGCATGAAAGGGGATTGGGGAAAGAAGGATGATTCATTAATTATGTATGTAAACATGTATTCATGCATTAATTCTTAGAAAGAGCCCTTTTTCATATATAGGAAATAAGTATATCAGATGAAACAGAGAAAGAAGAGCAGACAGCAGGATCAGGTAGAACAATGTAAACAGACCTAGACAGAAATACAGACACTTGCAGTGAAAAAAACAAAAGGTAGGGAGGACAGCAGATAAGCACAGACATGTAGGGGATGTACAAGGGATGGACAAGTGATAGTGGTCAAGGCTGGAAAATTTAAAAGGAATGTAGAAAGACACATAAGGGATGGAAAACACCAAGATGGGGATAGGGTAGGGTCCTTGCACAGTTGTATGCCAGGCATCACTCACTTGGGTGGATAATATTATAGGATCATAGGAAGTTACTAGGCTATTGGCCCTGAGGCTCTTATAAACCCAGCCAAGAGTTTAGCCCATGTTTAGACAAGTCAGCACCCAAAGCCCCTGTCCAGCAGAGACACAGGTAAAATCCCAGGGATGCATTTTCTGTTTCCTATCTAGTTATCCAGGTTGCACTTATAAAGGGATAATGAGGTACTCTGCTTGATGTGGAGAGGGAGTCTATTACACAGATGGGGGAGTCTCTGGGACACAAATCTGTCCAACCAACACATCCTACTGATGTCACAGACCAGGTTGAGGTCACGCATGCGTGTTACTCGGGTGGAGCTTGACTTGCGGATATGCAACATTCCCATCAAGGCAGGGTCTGAGATTGCTTTGTATGCCAGACAGATGTCACATCTTAGGAGTCTGTATGAAACTGAGTAGAGGGACAGGGCTTTTAGCCTATCTGTGTTGAGGCCCTGGATTCTCCTGTTGAGAAACCTCTGTGTGGTCTCTCCAGCTGCTGCATGTGCTTTGTAAAGTACATGCCGAAGGGGGCATTGTACTCAGTAATTTGCCTTATAAGAAAAGAATACAGGGATGTTATGACCTCCTTGTCACTGGATGAGATACCCTTACTTATGAGGTGGGCCATGTAGAAAGCTTTCCATACAACGGAAGCAACATGGTGGCCAAAAGTCAGGTTGCTATCAACCTGGGTGCCCAAATCCCTCACGACTGATTGCATGCTTAGGATGTTATTATTAATGTGATAATATGTGGTGACGTCACTTTCCCCAAAGGGGATTATGATGCATTTTTTGGCATTCAGCTTGAGGCCATGTTTCTGGCACCAGTCATTTGTTTGGGTGAGACCCTCTTGGAGGACGTCCTCATCACTTGGAGAATTGATAACTGCTTCCAGCTTGCAGTCATCAGCAAACTTGGTCAGCCACAGCCCACTGGTTTTGGCCTGCATCTCAGAGAAGTATATCCCAAATAACAGAGGCCCCAAGACCAGTCCCTGGGGTATGCTGCTCATTTCAGGTCTACTGCTTGAGGTGGCTTCCCCTATTTTAATTAGGTGGGTTCTATCAGTGAGCCAGTTTACTACCCATCTGGTAATATACAGAATGATGCCTAGCTGAGAGAGTTTATCTATTATGCTCGAGTGGGGAATAGCATCAAAGGCTTTGGCCAGGTCAAGGTAGGTGGTGTGCACCATCTTCCTCTTGTCCAGTGCTTTGGTGACTGTCGCAAAGTCAACCAGATTTAACAGACATGACCTCCCCTTGACAATGCCAAACTGTGTGGGCTCGAGTGTTTGGAGGTTGGCAATGTCCCTGTTAATGAGGTCCATGATAATCAGGCTAGTTAGGCTGTTGGGGCTATAACTTCTTGGATCGGTGGACACTCCACCTTTGTGTAAAGGGATGACAGTGGCAGTCCTCCACTCGGCTGGGACAAAGCCGGTACTCAGGCTTTGGTTGAATAGGGTGCCTAATGGTGCTGCAAGCTCATGCCTGAGCTCATGTAGGATTCAGCCAGGGATGTTTTCAAGTCCCATGGAGGCTATATTTTTTGCTTTTGAGAGGGCAGTGAGGACCTGTTCCCCTAGAGAAAAGGGGAGGGGGCAAGTACTGAGGATGTCCTGATTTACTGATGGGGGGACAGAGGGGTGAAGTTTTTGCTGAATCTGTCAGCCAGTAGGTTGGCTATATCTACAACATTTGTGTATGTGGTGTCCTTGACCACCATTTATGAGCAGATCTGGGTGCTTCCTTTGAGATTGCGGACATATGTGAAGAAGGCCTTATGATTGTCTCTAGTAGATGTGGCCAATTTGGAGTCTAAGTTGGCTTTACAGGATTTCACTAGTGCTCTTATTTGCTTGTTCAGGCTAAGGAGAGATTGCTTCCAATTGGGCACCTGCTCCTTCTTGGTCCTAGACTGCAATTTTTTCTTTTGTTATATACTTTATTGCAGATGTCCACCAGACAGGTTTACTCTTCCTTCCGGAGGATGATTTTGTCCTGTTGGGTATTCCTGATTCCATGCATCTATATAAATGCTCGTATAGTACTTTGGTGTAGATTTGGATATTGGTGCCAGTTCCTACAGAGGGGAAGGAGGCTGTGAAGCTGTTTATACCATATCTCAGGAGATTGTAATCAGCTTTGGAGACTTTTTTTGTTTGACCATAGCTAGAGGGGGTCAGGGGAGATGGTGACTTCAAAAGTGACTGCTTTATGGTTGGATCTTGCCAGGGAGGATGATACTGTAGGGGGTGCTGCAGTGGTTACTTATGCTGGTTAATACCAAGTCCAAGATATTATCACCTCTTGTTGGGGTATTGACTAGCTGTTCCAAAGCATTTGCATTGATAAAAATCGAGGAATCTCTGGGCATTTGTGTTCTGGCATGAGTAATTTTTCCAATCTATGGTTGGGTAGTTAAAGTCACCCAAAATCAGGGTAAAAGGTTGAATCTTGATAGATTTGTAGAGGTGTAGATAGGGGGAGTGGGCATCTTGAGTCAAATTTGGGGGCTTGTAGCTAGCTATGATTTGAATAGGGGTCTTGTCAATGGTTAACTGCACCTGGAGTGTCTCTTGTGTGTCATACTTAATATACATATTTATATATATATATATATATATATATATATATATATATATATATATATATATATATATATAAATAATATATATTGAAACTCCACTTCCTTTGGCTTTGCTGCCCACAGTTTGGGGTCTGAATGTATGATAGGTTGAGAAACCAGGTAAGGCTGGGGTGCTCTTCACAGCTTTGAATCAGGTTTTTGTGACTGCACAGATGTCAGCATCTTCCAGGGTTAAGAATGCTTGCAATAAGTGCAGTTTCATGTTTAGACTCCTAGCATTTAGCAGCATGACCTTTAATTTGCATTTTGTTGAAATGTTTTATGTTGGTAGCATCAACCTCATGACTTTTCCTAAAAAAGGCACTATAGGGGAGACAAGGGCCTTTGCCAGAAGCCTGAAGCCCAAGTGGGACAGATGCAGGCCATCTCTAGCAAAGCATTGTGGTCTGTCGATCATATCTTCCCAGGCTGACTGGATCCCCCTGGAATGACACCAGAAACTAAGCCAATTGTTAAAATCAATCATTTTCTGTTTGTATCGAGGCATCATTCTGGGTGACGGTAGAATGCTGCTTAAGGCTAGGGTCATACCTGCCTGGGACACATATTCAGCGAGCTCAATCATGCCTCTCTTCAAATAGTCTAGGATGGTACATCTCAAGTCGTTCACACCAACATATGATAGAGTCATAACAGTACTTGTTGAGAGACATGAGTGCATGTGTGATATGGCAGGTTCTGACACCTGACAAGCAACTAACCGTGACTTTCTCCTTATCCAGCCTGGTGACAGGCACATCTGTGTGTCTCACAATGGAGTCTCATATGACTAATATGTTGGGTTTATGGTTAGGCCTTAGTGGTTGCGAGACACAGGTGTGTGGACTATGCATGGTATTTGGTGTGGAGTGTTGTGGAGTTGGTGTGTTTTTGCCTCTGACGTCTCCTTTGTTTGGGTTTGTTTATGTTGAGAACCTTTGCATATGTTGGTGTGTGTTGTGTAGTTGTGGGTGGTGTCTGAGGTGTGCTGATTGTACTGACAACCTTCTCAGTGCCAGATATACTGGCTTGTGAGGGAGAGAACATACACTCTAGGTTCTTAATGTAATTACATCTCTCATAAAATGTGTCCTTAGGTGGTAGCAGTAGATGGTTGTCCATATACATGAGGCAGTTGCTACACTGTCTCAGGATGCCCATACCAACCAGGCTAGCAGGAGAAACCATAGGAAATTGTCCATCCATATTTGTCAGAATCTGCGGCAGAAAGGCCAGGGAGACCTAAGGGGTAGGCCTAAAGCCCAAGTGCTTAAACCAAAACTAAGAGACTTGGAATAACACTTACAATTTCAACAGGCTATAAATACGCAGTAATAAATGCAACAGAAAAGATGTAATTGAACACTTTAGAGAACATGTAGCAGCAAGTAGCAGAAGAACAAAGATGAAGTAATAGAGTAGGAGGAGGAAACACAAATAGTGTATAAGCAGCGGAATAAAGTTTTTTTTTTGTTTTTTTGCATTATATTTTTGGTCTGTTCCTCATAAAAATTCTGCTTTTGACAAATCACTGGGATGAGCCAAGGATTAAAGTTACTAAATAAATGACATGCATTTGAGTTTCAAACTTGATATCCTTCAGAAAATATATTCTAACACAAATCCTGTTATTCTAGCAAATTTCTAAGTGTGTGTGTGTGTGTGTGTGTGTGTGTGTGTGTGTGTGTGTGTGTGTGTGTGTATGTGTGTGTGTCAGAGAGAGAGAAATGCCCTAGTTAGATCTAGCAGGTGGAATTTATTGTCAAGTGCATTTTCAAGGAATTGTGAGCTTCAAGGGAAGCAAAGGTTACTGCTGCTCATGCTAGGTCTGCTTAAAATGTACAACTGTTTTGTTTAGCAAATGGTATCATTATTGTGGTATAGAATTTTAAAGCAGTGTTAGCACAGCAGGTGGCATACTTGCATCTTGATGCAAAGGGCTGTAGGTTCTATTTCTACAGCATGTACATTTATATTTTAAGGGGGTATAGTACTGCAGTCCTTAGTATGTCCTCCTTTGGATAAGACACCTAATAACTATGAACCTGTTTTATATTGACTCTCTTCAAGAGGAATCTTGATGAGTGGATGGGAGATCATAGGTTTTCCCCGGGTATCACTTCACTGTCACTGTTAGACAGAGGCACAGTATACTAACCTCGAAAAAGGGCATAGCAAAATTAATTTAAAATGGGTGGCGAAAGCCAAACACACTCTGGCTAGGCTTATAAATGCCCTAGGGCAGATAGCCTAGTATGAACCTATACCCGCAGTGGTGGTGCTGCGGTAGCATTGTCGTCTCACAGTAAGATGCTGTCCGGTTTGATTCTCAGCTAGAGCGTCTTCTGCGTGGGGACATGCGTGAATGGGCGTACCTTCGTTGAAGGTTGTGCGTCAGGGCTGGTAACTCAGCATGTAAAAATCAACTGCCAATCATTAGCGGACCGGAGTTCTGCTGTGGCGATCCCTAACCAGGAAAAGCCGAAAAACACAAACAAACTCATCCCCTATTGCAATATACCAGCTTACCATTTCTTTTAATGTAACCTAGGCAAGTTATTTTTCAAGGGCAGCAGGCACTGAATTTGTAAATGAAACACTGAAATATAAAGTTTTTTCTAGCAACAACCTCTTCATTGGCTTCAGATCTCTTTAATGTGGAATTATTCAGATGACTTTTACTTCTGCAGAGATTCTGCATATTGATTGATATTGGTGGCCCTTTATGGTTGAAATGTTCTGAATTGGGCAGGTTGTCATTATTGGTTCATATGATTTGTTTATTCCTTAAAGGAAAAATGCTCAGAACTATAAATTTAAAACACACTCTAACAAGTGGTGTTGTATTATACAAGGGATATAATTCAATTATTATGTAGTATAATTAATACAGTCAGGAAGGTGAATCAAAGAACTTTTGCATGGTTCTAAAAATGTGTGCAAGGAGCCTATGATTTGGAAACAGGCCAAAGGTAAACTTACCCTGCCACTGGCCAGATGCATGTTCGTTGAATGTGGGTTTTGATGCTGTTTACGTGAATGTGGGTTTCAAAGGTAGAGAAGTTTTAATGCTAAGTCTGTTTTCATTGTAAGACTATTGCTTTGTTAAGGTTTAGTAAATGTCTATCAGTGTTTGTGCTATAAAATTTGAAATAAAAGTTGTAAATGAAATCCCAATATCTGTAATCGTTGTAGAAGTAAAGCATAAAACAGTATGCAGACTGAGAGATTTGAACAGTGTCTATGACAAATGGGGAGAAATATCCAAGTAATGGGACACTGGAATGGCTGCGTGGTTGGGGGGGCTGTATGGGCAGGGGGGGGGGCTGTGTGTGTGGAGGGGGTGAGGCTGCATGGGCAGGGCTCTGGGTTTGCACCCCCCTGCAAAAAATTCTGCAGGCTCCCTTGCTTGCAAGCACATTTGTTTCCTCCAACTGCTTAATTTGCCTAATGTGCTCTCTTATCCTGTCTTTAAGACTTCTAGTACTCTTTCCTACACACAAGGAAAGACATAGTGTGCCCTGTGCCAAATACACTATGTCTGTTGTGTTACAATTGACAGTCAAATGAAACGTAAATCTATTACCTAACAATGGATGATTAAAGTTGCCCTCAGAATTAATAAAATTACAAAAATTGCAATCCCACAAAGAAAGGTCATTTTATCATTTAGGTCTGTTTCCTTTTGATAACTAATATAGCACAAAAGTCTCTTTAAATTCTTTTTGTTCTCATGTCTGTAGTTAGGTTTCTCCCCTACCAAATTTTTTAGCTTATCATCTGTTAATATGTGCCAATTTCTTTCCACAATTTGATGTATTACACCAATGTCACTAGAATAAAATAAAGAAATAGGGATATGGTCTCATTAATCCACTGTTAGCCATGTGGCCTAAAGGATAAGGCATCTGATTTTGGATCAGAAGATTGTAGGTTTGAACCTTACCAGTACTAAAACATCCCCTAGCATCCTTCATCACCACCACATCTAAGAATTCTAACTGCTCATAGGAATTCCTAACTTTTTGAAAAGAAGCAGTAGTATAAATATAACTCATAAAGTCATCCACTTGTTGTTTGGTTCCCCTCCACAATAGAAAAACTTCATTGACAAAACATTTATAAAAACAAATAAATGAAGCAAATTCATTGCCATTTAGGACATATTTATACTCCTGGTGAGCTAAAACCATATTGGTGTAGCTACAGGCACAAGATGTGCCCATAGCTATACCAGTACACTGCCAAAAATACTCGCTAGCTGAAACAAAAACACTGTGCTCTAAAACTAACTATAAATAAACAAATGACATCTATATCCCTACTAGTCATTGCTTTGTTATAATTCAAAAATTCTCTCAAAAACTCAGTCTCCGTATCATTGGGGATAACAATAAATAAAGAGCAGATATCTGAGGTAACTAATAATATGTCAGTTTTATAGAAACAAGTGTTAAGACAGGAGTTTCTATTTATTTATTTACTTATTTTGTATTTATATTTTTTTACTTATTTGTAACTGTAGTGGGTGCTTTAACAAGTGGTTACTGAATGAATACTCTTTCACTTTGTTCATAGCCATGGGAGAATGGAATTGATTGGTACATTCATGTTATCAGCTTATATGTGGTTGTTGAACGTCTGCTTGAATTATGATGGCTGATGATTTAAATATTTGTATTATGCACCTGATTTTTATGGTCTGATGAAGCAATCATGAATTGTGAAAGCCCTAACCTGTTTTAATTGTTGTAATAAAATGTTTATGGTCTGCTTTTAACCTTGGTCGTCCATTGGTACTTTTATTATTTTTAATATAAATCCTAAATGTAGCATGTTGCATAAACATAACAATCCTGCATGTAGTATGGTGCATGAACATAACACCTACACACAGCATACAGCATGAACATAACCATCCTGCATGTAGTCAGGTGCATGAACATAACTATCCTACAAATAACATACTGCATGAACATGACTGTCCGACATGTAGCATGCCACATGAACATAATTCTACATATTGTATGGTGCATGAAAATAACCGTCCTGTACTTAGCATGCTGTAGAAACATAAGCATCCTTCATGTACTTCTGCAAATGAGCATAACTATCCTACAAGACACATAATGCATGAATATAGCTATCCTAGAAGTAACATACTGCATGAAGATAACTGTCATACACATAGTATGCTACATGAACTTAACCATCCTACATGTAGTATGGTGCATGAACATAAATTCTACACGTAGCATGCTGCATGGACATAATCCTGCATGTAGTATGGTGCATGAGCATAACACATGCACATAATATACAGCATGAACATAACCATCCTACATGTAGTAAGGTGCATGAACATAACTATCCTACAAGCAACATACTGCATGAACATAACTGTCCTATATGTAGCATGCCATATGAACATGACCATCCTACACATAGTATGGTGCATGAGCATAAATCCTACAAGTACCATACTGCATGGACATAACAATCCTGTATGTAGTATGGTGCATGAACATAACACCTACTGTACACATAGCATACAGCATGAACATAAAATCCTACATGTAGTAAGGTGCATGAACATAAGTAATCCTACAAATAACATACTGCATGAACATAACTGTCCTACATGTAGCATGTCACATTAGCATGACCATTCTGCACATAGTATGGTTCATGAATATAACTGTCCTACATGTAGTATACCACATAAACATAACCATCCCACATGTAGTATGGTACATAAACATAACTTTACTACATGTAGCATGCTGTATAAACATAACCATTCTACACGGTAGTGCATGAACATAACTATCCTACAAGTAATATACTGCCTGAACATGACTGTCCTACATGCAGTATGTCACATGAACATAACCATCCTATATGTAGTATAGTCCATGAATATAACTTTACTACATTTAGCATGTTGCATGAACTGAACCATCCTACATGTAGCATGCTGCAGGAACATAACTATTCTACAAGTAACATACTGTATGAACATGACTGTTCTACGTGCAGCATGTCACATGAACATAACCTTCCTACATGTAGTATGGTTCATGAACATAACTATCCTACATGTAGTATGGTGCATGAACATAATTGTTCTACAAGTAGCATACTACACGGACATAACCATCTTACATGTAGTATGATACATGCACATAACTCCTATATATAGCATGATGCATGAACATAACAATCCTACAAGTAGCATACTAGATGAACATAACTGTCCTACATGTACAGTAGCATACTGCATGACCATAACTGTCTTAGAATGCTGCATGAACATAAACAGCCTACATGTAGTAAGGTGCAGGAACATCTCTCCTACATGTAGCATACTGCATGAACATAAAGGTAGTCCCCATGTCCTTATGCTCAACTTTTAAAGGGCAGCAGCAAACAGTACTGAAAATGATGTATTGGCAGTCATAATGAAATTATATTACTTTCAACTCAAATAAATGATCTGGTAAGGAGGGCAGAATGCAAGACTTGCATGGGAGTATGGCAGAAACCTTCATATTTCACAGAAAGTTAAAATGATCAGTATTCTAACCTTCATACCATTCAGTGTGCAGTGAATTAAAAGAAATCTACACTTCCTGACAGCTGTTCCACTTTGACTGTTGATTTTTGGACAACTATAACCTTTGCAAGATTTGCTTGTTTCATATACATCTTCTGACACACTTCCTCCAAAGCATCACTGAGCATACAGCCTCCCTGTATTGGACTTCAGTGCATTCATTCACTCATTCTGTGGAATCTCCCTCCAAGATCAATGAGAGGCATCCAGGCAGACATCAGGGTGTTTGCTGCTCTCTGCAATATCCTGTCAATGAGAACATTTTGTATGACTGACCTTAACCCCTCCCCTTCAGTGGTGACATGGATACCTACATCACTATGAGGAGTGCCTATGCCCTTCTAATAGTTTACAATGGGCTCCCTATGTGCAGCCATCAAGGGATACCATCACTGGCTTGGGTAGTCATGTCCAGATTTTCCTCGTACCAGCCCTTCTCTGATGACTCTGTCCTTCCCTCCAGCAGAGATCAGGTCAGGAGGAAACAGCAGTAGCAAGACTGACCAGGACACCCCCTGTGCCCTGTAAGTATTGGGCATGCCCTTCCTCTCAGAAGGCACTGTCCAGAAGTCAAGAAGCTAACTGAACTCGGGCCACCTGCAGTGTAATCAGTTCTTTATTCTTCAGTGCTACAGATGAGGTTTTGTCAACTTTCTGTTATTGCAATGCCCATATCATGCTAAAAATACTGTGCTTGGCTTACCCTGAACAAAACACAGCTGGTATGCTGGCACATGACTGATTATGGTAAATGACAACATCATTTATTGAATCCATCCATTCATCTATCCACAACCCCTTTTCCCATTTTTGCACATGGAGTCTGGGTGTCACCACAACATTGACAATCACCTAAAGTCAAAATTTACACCACCGGGTGGGTAGCCATGATGCAGTTGTTCTTCCACACTGTAAACTTGCATGCACACTCACACCTATGGCCAATTTAGAGTGTTCAATCCACCTACTGCATGTCTTTGGAATGTGGGAGAAAACTGGAGCAACTGGAGGAAACCCACATGTTATGAACACAGGGAGGACAAGCAGGCTCTGCACAGAAGGCACCCCAGGCAAGAATCAAACCAGGGAACCTCTAGCTGTTAGGCAATAATGCTGTCCCCTGCACCTTACTGAATCTATATAAGAATATATAATGCTTGTACTGATGAAAGAAAGAAAGACAGTCATTTTATTCAGTATTCATGTTTAAATTAGTAAGCAATTTACCTTCTTTCATTACTGTCATTAGTGTATTTTTAGACTTTATGAAGGAATCAATATAGCTGCAATATGTTTTAATATTATTTTCTTTAGATAGCTTATGCTTAAATTGCATTATTTTATTCTTAATTAATTACTGATACCCTTTTGTGGGTTCATTTAATTTTACTTATTCCATTTTGTTGTGGAAAAATAATCAGAAAATTCTCTTCTTCCTTCTTTATGTCATTAGTAATTTTACTACACCATCTAGCTTATTTTATTTTGTTTTGAAGTATTCCTTCCATTATCAAAAAAACAAAGTTTGTCTTCTTGTCATATTGAATACTGATCCCATATAAATTATTTAGTTCTTCCTTAACCAGTTTATAGTTAAAATGCTCATAGTTTTGTTTCTTTATTTGTTATATCTAGGGTTAAGTTCCTTTATATAAAATGTTCCTTATTTTGTTTTATCTAGGGTTATGTTCCTTAATATAAAATGTTATGCAATAGCAATCTAATTTTCCTAGTAGAGGTCCAATGTTTAAGTGACTTATCATGCTGGCAACATGATCCAAAATATGTTTCTACTTGTTTTTCTTCTACAAATTGTGATAGTTCAAGAAAAACAATAATGTTTATGAATTTCTATTCATAAATTGAAGATGCAGATAGTGTATTAAAATTAACAGTAGGATAATCGAAGTTCTCCAGTAATAACAAATTAATAATCTTTACAACACAGTACATATATAGCAAGTATTCCTGCTGTTTCATTAGATTATGCTTGAAGAGCTGTAGCTTAATATAATCTAATTTTTATTTTTGAAATCAAGTAAATCCACAATCAAGGTATGCATACTCTCATTAACTGAAACTAAAGATGAAAGAAAAAGTACCCTCAATTAATAGGAAAACTTTACCCTGCTGTTTTTGAAGACATTTATATTTATGATAACCAGGGAACTAAATATCGAATGTATCCCATGCCTCTACTATTGCAAATAATTTGTATAATTCTTTATCTTAAATAAATTTTAATTCATTATGTTTGTTTCCTACATTTGCATGTTGCAAAAGAAACATTTAACAAGATTATTAGACCTACTATTTCCTGTATTTTCCAATGAAGGTTTCCTAAAGAAAAAGGTTTAATGTTATTTCAGAAATTAAAATGTTTCCACTTATTAGTCCTGAACCATAATGGCTTATATGTAAACCATCCACAGAACACATTATAATATCATGAAAGCATCATGATATAATTTTTATATGTAATCCAAGCATGGCTACCGCAACCACATATTCTATTTACTTTTTTATAGCAATAACCATTTAATCTCAGCACTATTTAAAAAAAAAAAACATTAAAAGACATTCTATTAAATTGTAGGTCTTGTCCCTGCACTGAACCTATTTAATACTCTTTCACTCCAATTTCTGATTAATTTCCTACAGTACATTTGTAAGGATTTGTACTATGACTATGTTTATGATGAAACTGTACTGTAAATTCTGTTTACAATTGTATTTTTAATTTAGTGACTATGTAAGTTGAAAGCTATAATGTGACTATCATATTTACCAGTTGTTACCACCATTTACCTATTATGTTGTTTACTATTTAAAAGTGTTTTTTGGAGCTTTTCTCCTTGGGTTTCCATGAAAAATTATATCTGCCCAGTTGGACTAACCCAGTCAACAAATGTCGAATAAATAATAAATAAATCTTTAAGATTGTATGACTTTACTAAGCACATATGCATCCAAATCAACTATTATTTCAAAAGCACATCTTCAGCATTTAAATCTATTTGATTTATACATAACTGTAAATTTGTTAGGAATGACAAAAGCTCTGTGTAGAAATTTCCAAGTGAAATGTTTCCAGTATAATGAATATGTAGTTTTACCTGTAGATTTTAATATTAATTTCTTATATTCTTCACAGAAGTCTTCATTATTAATTTCTGAAGAGTAGTTCCAATAGGAATAATCTAACTATGTGAAATTGAACTTATGAATTTTATAAATTTGTGACAGATATGATTTGTTTTTCATTAAATTATTATTGATATTTATTAAGAATTCCAATAATTTGGAGAAAAATGTTTATCTAGATTAAATATTTTATTTACCTCTGTGTTCACAAAGTCTCTAAATATTTTTAAAATTAACCAATTCTCAGAATCTTGATTGTATTTGGACCTTAAATTTTCAACAGTATATATATATATATATATATATATATATATATATATATATATATAGTCAGTACCATTTAAGAATTGATATCAATAAATTAAATTACTTTGTTGTTTCAATACTAGAATTTTATTGAAGTTATGCGTTTCTAGGCAGTCATTTGTATATGCAATTGGAAACATAGAAACTATTAAGTCTTTAATACACTGGTTAGAATATGTGAATGTTTAGAAAGAGGAAATGTTGTTATTTAAATAGGGGATTTGAGAAGACTTAATAACAAGATAAAACTATTAGGTACTATTTGTTTATGACTGCTTGTGATATATTTATTTACTAATAATATTTCTTCATGTGTTTGTCTGTATTTTGAATCATAAGATTAATTTATCCACAATGATATAAGTTTTACAATTGTTAAAGTAGCATATAATTGAATATTAGGAAATCCTAGTCCACTATTAACCTACCTTTTCTGTGCCAATCAAAGGAAACTCATGGTTTATTAGGATGCCAAAAAAAATTAAGTAGAATATTATTCATCTTCTTCACCAATTATTTGGTGGAGATAGTACTAAAGATTGTAAGGCAAACAATAATTTAGGGATAATCACCCTCTTAATAAGTATTAATCATTATTCTATGGTAAAGAAGAATTTGTTCCGATTTGTGAATAAACTTAAAATTTTATCAACAACCTGTTGAAAGTTTGTTTTTATGATTTCTTTACCTTTAGACATAATGGTTATACCAAGGTATTTCATTTGATTGCTATTTCAATCAAAGTTAGAATATTTTTGTATGATTTTATTTAATTTTTTTTATTAATTAATAGTGCACTTGTTTTTATGATTAAATCTTAAGCTTGAGATTTCTTCAAACTGACTCACAGAAATAGTTATATGTTCTAATGAATTTTCTATATTTTCTATTGTTAGTAAAGTATCATCAGTGAAGAGGTGAGTCTTTATTTTGAAATCTTCTTTTATTTTGATACCATTAATGTTCCTATTGGATCTAATACTATTATCAAAGGATTTTATAGCTAATGCAAAAAGTAAAGGTGATAATGGACAACTTTGTTTTGTGTCTTTCTGTAATGTAAAGGAATTAGAAAGAAAAGAGCCTATTTAACATAAACAATAGAGTTATTGTACAACTTAGAAACTAATGCAATTAGCTCAAGTGAAAAATTATACACTTTAAGTGTTTTAAACAAGTATGACCAATTAACTGAGTCAAAAGCCTTATCTAAATTGAGACTAATGATAGAAAGCTTTTGTTTTTATTTGCATAGTCTATTAACATATGTATTCTTATTATATTATGTTGTACTTGACTATTTAAAATAAACCCAGTTTGATCATTGTTAATTAGTTTATGCATAAG
The DNA here is from genome assembly GCF_019279795.1 of Protopterus annectens. Lineage (NCBI taxonomy): Eukaryota > Metazoa > Chordata > Ceratodontiformes > Protopteridae > Protopterus > Protopterus annectens. Next base: position 109,000,392 of record NC_056732.1, on the reverse strand, counting down.
TAGATTAATTCTTAGCTAAAATGCACATGAACACATTATAGTCCACATTTAAAAGTGATAGAGGTCTGTATGATGAACAGTTTGTAGGATCTTTCTCTTGTTTTAAAGTAGGTGATATAAGGGAATATTTCCATTATGGTGGGACTTCAGCAGTTGTTTTTATTTGTCTGTAGACCTTATCTAATATTTTAACTGCATCACCCAGTAGTATTTATATAGTTCTGATATAAGACTATCTAAACCTTGTGCCTTATTATTTATTTTTTACTTTTTTATTTGATCTTTTATTTCAGTTAAAATGAATGGTCTGTCAATTTTTTTATTTGTTCACTTGTTAATTTATTATTTATATTTCCCTTAGAAAAGTTTCAACTATATCATCATTATCTAAATAATTTGTATAATTTATAATTTCATAAAATATTGTAAAGCCCTGAAGAATATAATCTGCTATACTTCTTTTTTTTATTATTTATATGTGTTATACTTTCTTTGATATAATTTGGTTTATTCATTTTCTTTGATCTAAGAGCAAATGTATGCAAGTTTAAAGGGTTTACTGAATATGCCTGAAGTTTAAGTTTTTCCAGGTTTATTGAAACTTTATGATTTAGAATTTCAACATATTTTGTATTTAAGTTTTAAGTTCAGACTGATAATGTCATTTGGTTTTAGATTTAACTTTAGTGTACTATTTTGGCCTGTAGCGTATCCATTTTTTGCCCCATTCTCTTGTTTACTAATATCCCTGCTTGTAACTCTTCCATTTAAGTAAGCATTTAGTGAGTCCCATAGGACAATGTCAGTTACTTCACAAGTTTATTTCTAGGAAATTTTTAATCTCTTTAACATACCAATCCTTGAATCCTTTTATTTTAATAACATGCACTGGTAATCTCTTGTGATGTATTAGATTGCCAGTTGTTAAAATAATATTAAAGATTATATCATTATGGTCTGATAATGGACATTGAACTATTGAAACTTCTCTGATATGTGATACCAGATTGTTTGAGGCAAATATTTTATCAATATATGTTTGTGTTCCATATCTATATGAATAATGGGTAAATTGAAGTGAGGTTGTTTACCTTAGCTCGTGTATATCCTTTAACTGAAGATGTGATTCTCAGCTTTCTATTTGCAGTGGAATCTTTGTCTGATAAAATACAATTAAAATCACCAGCCATTATGAACTCAGCTTTCACATAATAGGTTATAGTATCCATATAATTTTTTGCATCTTTTGCTCTAACCCCTGGAATCCAATAAGAGTTCACCAATGTATATAGTTTTCTGTTCCACTCAATTATAACAATGCTTAACATACAATTTTTATCAATATTGGTATATTTTACTTTAGGCATTACTGGTGAGTTCTTCCATTCTTCTTTTAGCTCGAAAACCAGAACCTACCAAAACCAAATAATTCTTTAATGAAAATTTATTTACATCTTTATTAAGTAAATGTCTTTCTTGCAGAAATAGTATTTCAGCTTTATGTAATTGCAAGTTTTTGAACAGACTCCCCCTCTTTACTGATTTATTCAATCAATTAATATTAATAGACATGTATTCTGATGATCCCTCTTTGCCCCAAGACAGTAATCAAGGATCCCCAATCTTCACCACTAACACTGGTGAGAGGCAGTCACTAAAAACAGGAATGTATTTACCCAGTATTTCAAATACAGTTCTCTGCATCAAGCACAGTTTCCCTCAACAGTAGACAGGGAACCTGCTGCAGACCTGGGACTGGACTCTCTGTTTCTCCAGATCCAAAATAATACTCACTTTGGAGCATTGTGACCCAGTTCCAAGTATCTGACACACACATTTGAATATCTGATTTTTGACACACACAGACACACACACACACACACACACACACACACACACACACACACACACACACACACACACACACACACACACACACACATATACACCTGGGAAAGGCTGACACAGATTCACAAGCTGTGTCCCCTCTCTCCAGACTACAAGATAGATTGCTGCCACCAGTCAAATACTCTAAGGCTCTTACAAAGAATAAATAATTATACTGTGTCAAATTAATACTGATATAAATGGTAGAGTGTGACTGAAGCAGTAAGCAGTAAGGCTTATCAGAGTGGCCACTGTGTCATTAAAATAAGCACAAGTACTCTAAAAAGCTAAACATATTCTCTAAAAGACCAGCCACAATGAAAAGGTATAAAATATTTAATAATGGATAATAAAATAGAAAACAATAGAATACTTAATATTTAGTTACAATAAAAAGAGTTTTCAGTCACAGTAAATATAAAAATAACAAAGTTGGATAGAATCTCACAGATACAGAAAAAGCAATAATACTAAACTAATCTCACTGTAGTTTTCCTAACTGAACGAAAAAGAAACTGTTCCTAGTTAACTCACTATCGCAAGGCAAGATGTACTGCTGAGATGCTCACTTCCATAAGGCAAGATGAGATACTACACACTGACTGAACTGACTCAACAACTGAACAACTGAAGTACTAAACTGTGATAACTGACATATAGCTTTTATATCAAATTCCAAAGAAAAACAAAAGCAAACAACAAACTGCTGCTGCCAGAGTTCTGTCCTTCAGCTGGTTATAGAATGATATCACATCTAGTCACCTGACTCTGGCACAATACACATTGAGAACTCTGTTAAGATTCTGTTGCAGCATTTTTAACATAAGCAAATTTTATGAATACATTTTTTTAATACAAGCATCTGTACAAATCAATGTGACAGTCAAATGGCATAAGATTATTTACAAAGCTTCAGCCAGCATATGCCACACATGCACTGTCTTACTTCTCCTGGTACAGCTGGCAATACCTCACAATGCATTGAAGAAAATAAACGCCAGGAACCAAAATGCAAAGAACAAGGCAGGAAACCACTGGATAAACACTTGGCTACCTGCCAGGCATGTAATGCTTTCTATGTAGGCAAAACTACCCGCAGGCTAAAGGACAGGATGACTGAACATAAATCAGAAATTAGGAGATGCTATGACAGGAATGCACTATTTAAACATATAGAGGAATTTGGTCAGCAGCATTTTTTTAGGTTTAGAATTATTGACCACGTTACACCTACACCTAGGGGAGGGGACCTAAATAATCACTTAGAAATTAAAGAATATGAATGGATCTTGAGACTTATGAGTGATTCAAAACCAGGCTTGAATAGCCAAGTCAGTCTCAAACCTATTTTAGTTAAATTAAGTAGAGCTAATCTCTCTTAGCCTGAAGTTTTATCTAAATATATATTTTTTAAAGTTTTATTAAAGTATTTCAAGTTTTGTATCAAGTTTTAAAAAAAGTTTTTTTAAAATGTTTCTTTAAAAATGTTTTTGTGATTTGGATGACATATCATGTGATTTTGGCTGCATGTCATGTGATATATTTGGACCTATATATAAAGAGCTGGTTCTATGCATTGTTTTGTATTGAGAAAGGATTGTATCCGAAAGCTTTACTTATATAAAGTGTTTATCCAGTGGTTTCCTGCCTTGTTCTTTGCATTTCAATACATCACAATGTCACATGCATTTAAAATCAGACATTTATATAACAGAGAAAAAACACAAGTATGATGAAATTGCATTTATGTACAGAACTTATTTTATACTTTATATATAAGAATATGAAATCATCAGCTATGGACAAAACTTTTGAAACAAATAAAACATTACCTAATGGTATAACCCTAAACCATTCTACCATGGAATAACATATTCCTAGTTTGTTGAAAAGGATGAGCAAACTACCTCTCAAACCATCCATTAGACTAACATAGCTTAGCTCATGCTTCTGATTCATATTAATGTGTCTCACTTTTAGTATGCATCATCTTTAAAAAGCCCGTCAGTGAGTTTTTATGCATAAGAAAAATTAAGAAGGTGTTCAGAATCTTTATTATAAGTTGACCAAACTAGTTTTCTCTACAATCATCTTTCCCTGTACCTCACATTATCTCCCTGGTCTACTATAGGGAGGAAGTCAGTTGATATTTTCATATTTATTAAGTTATAAGTCAGATTATTTTCTATTTTTTTCTATTTCATTTACTATGTGTAATGTTGTATATAGGATCATAAGTTCATAAATTAGTACCAGACTAACTCTCCTTGTGGGCTATTCCAAGCCCAGCCAATTAGTCTATGTGAGAATCAAACCCTGCACCTTGTGCCTAGAAGGTGAACACCTTAACCACTATCAATCGAACTTAAACCAGAAAAACAAACACTAAAAACTGTTGAAAAAAGAGCAACAAAACCACACCGAGTCCAAAAATAGAGTTAGCACTTTCATTTACTAATTGAGCAAACTTTCTTCAGACAATTCAAAACAAAAAAAATACACAGCTTAAATAAATTTACAGGTCATGACATCACACCACAATTGAATACCAAGCCTCCATTTAAAGGGCTAAAACACTACATTATTCAATACTGTTAAGCCCATACATAAAAATCAAACATTAAAAACAGTACTGTACTTCTTTAAACATTATACCTATAAAACCCTCATTAGATGTAAAAAAAAAAAATATATATATATATATATATATATATATATATATATATATATATATATGTAACATATATTAATAATAAATAAATATTAAATATATGTATTAATAAAAATCATGTTTTTCATCTGGTCGAAGCCTTCAGTTTCAATATACTTCTAAAAGACAAAGAATCATTCAAGCCTGGGGGAATTAATACATTCAGTTTTAGTTGCCAAATCAATTCTTTTTCATCCAATTTTAAATCGATTGGCCCACCTCTAATATTATCCACTATCTTTTCAATAACTAGAAATTTAAATTCATGGGTAGGGTAGCAACTAATATGCCTAGCTAGGGCATTATTCAAATTTTTCTTTTCAATTGCATACATATGTTCATAAATTCTGTTTTTCAATGGTCTTTCAGTTCTGCCTACATAAAAGGCTGAACAATAAACACATAAACTCAAATAAACAACCCCTTTTGTATTACAGTTAAATTTACCCCTAATAAGAAACTTTTTATCCCTAATATGAAAAGAATTTGTTACTTTGATATGTTCACACCTTAACCACTATGTCAACCTACCACCCTTGTAAACATATTTATATTCTTTAACTTTATACATATTTAATTATTTTGATCTCTTTTTATTTCTGTTTGCATACTATATCGTGAACTACTACTATTATATTCCTAGGTTTTATATTTTAGCTATAATCCTCGTGTAGAGTGTCATATAATAGAATATTTGTATTTACTCTTATATATTTGATACTCTTTAATCCAGTACTACTGTTAGAATCAGTCCTATTTTTTCCTTAAATGTTATGTCTAATAGTATCTGAACAAACATCTGAAAAATCTTTCCTTTTAAGATTCAAACTTTTCCATAATAATAGTTGTTCTGAAATATTAAGTTTGTTATAAGTAAGAAGAGACGATACCAGAGAAACACAATCCTATTTTTTTTTTTAATCAGGAGTGTCATTCTATAGGTTAATATATAAACTATCCTTTTCTTATACTGCAAGCATTCAGAACTATTTAATAACTGACAGTGGTTTAGAATGCAATTCACTGTCTTTTGCTTATTATCTAACTTGTATCATTTGACATCTTAGCAGATGATTAAAAATAGTATGATTATTTGCTTTTAGACAGGAAAAAGTAACCTGGACAGTTCTTAGAATTTTAGAACTCCCGCAGCATCACACTGTGCTCATGATTCTAATTACACTGCTTCAAGCTGGTCCTCATGACAAGGGTTTGCAAATCAACAGTTTATCAGCTACAATTCACACAAAAACATTCACGAGTGAGTCCAAGCCACCCCCACCCCACATATCAATCCCCCAAACCCCTAAAAACCACCAAAAAATAACAAGAAACATTTTAAAGTATGTTAACCACTAAAAAGTTATTGTATTTAAAGAAATAACATTTAATGATGCAGTACTGGTTGTATGGGACGTTTAATATTAAGCAGAATGTCATTTTTAAAGGAGACATAAAATATAAACTTGCATTAAAAGAATGGCAGTTATGTGTTATCCAAGTTTAACTTGTAAAAGTGTGAATATAACTTTTATAAATATAAGAAACTATATTTTGATACTTTGTTTATAGCATAGTATAACTTTTCTGGGTGCTATTGCATGTCAAGTATACTATCAGTAGCAAGCATTTAGAACTATTTAATAACTGACAGAGGTTTAGAATGCAATTTACTGTCTTTTGCTTATTATTTAACTTGTATTCATTGACATCTTAGCATATGATGCGAAATATTATAATTATTTATTTTTAAACAGGAAGAAGTAACCTGGACAGTTCTTAGAATGTTAGATCTCTCACAGCATCATAAAAGTGTGCATGACTCTTAAGTTGTTTCAATCTGATTTTCATGATATGGGCTTGAAAATGAACAACTCATGAGTTGCAATTCATGCAAAAATGCCACAACTGAATCCAAGCCAGCACAACACCACACACCAATCCCTCAAACCCCACCAAACCACCAAAAAACAAAACAAAAACAAAAATATCAAAGTATCCCAACTAGTAAAAAGCTATTGCACTCAAAGAAATAACATTTAATGATTCAGCAAGCACTATTTGTATGAGATGTTTAATAAAAAGCAGACTGTTATTTTTAAAGGAGACATAGTATATAACATTGCATTAAAAGAATGACAGTTATATGTGACCCAAGTTTAACTTGTAAATGTGTGTTACTCTAATAATTTGATATCATTCCAATAATAACATTTATACATGTAAAAAGCTATATTTTTTTATACTTTGTTTATAACATAGCATGTCTTTCCTGGGTGCTATTGCATTTTAAGTATATATCAGTAGCACACTACTGGACCATTTTAAGAGCCCACAATGTAACTTAATATGTCCCTTTAGTGTCATTTTCTGCATCTTGTATTCTATTTAATAGTACAAGATGCATGCACTCGAAGCTCTCCTCAGTATGGAGAACATCGATATCTGTGCAGTGACAGAAACCTGGTTCAAGGCTCCAGAGAGCACCCCAGCACTACCAGGCTATACCTCATATCATGCTTTTCGGCCCCAAAACCCGGACCGAACCACAAAAGGAGGGGGAGTTTCCATATTTATCAAGGATATCCACACCTCCAGGTTAGTGGCATTGCACTAAGTATCGGAGACCATCCATGTGCAACTAACAGTGGGCAAGACTGCTTTTCAGTTTATAGCATCCTACAGACCACCCTCTCAAAGTCAGGAATCCCATTCGACTTTCCTGAAAACATTGGAGAACATGAAGATCTCTCCGAACACCATTATATTGGGCGACTTCAACTACCCAAACATTGACTGGAAGCACTACTCAAGCCCCAGCACCTTAGCCCAAAGATTCCTGGAAATTATAAACTCAAATGCTATGGAACAACTAGTCACCACTCCCACAAGAGGGGACAACATACTAGACCTGATCATTACCAACATGGGGACTCTATGCTCCACACCAGAAGTATATCCCTCATTGGTAAGATCAGACCATAAATTAATTTCACTGGATGTCCACATCCCGACCCCACCCCAGCCCAGAAAACCACAGTGAAAAACTTCTCAAAAGCGAACTTCTCACTTCTCAAAACCGAAGTGGAATCCTTCAAGGCCCCAGGGCCAGTGGAAACTACAGCCCAAACTGCAGAATCCTATATAAATGCATTCTACGGACATCTCCAGGAATGCATGGATCATGCTATCCCAAACAAAACCAAGACCCAATCATCCAAAGGCAGGCGTCCAGTCTGGTGGACCCTGCCATAAATAAACTGTACAACAGAAGGAGGAAGCTACTACATGATAGAGCAAAATCCCTAATAGGGAAGGCATCTCTGATCAGTACTAGCAAAAATTACGATCGCTCATAAAATCCTCCAAGGCCAGCTTCGAGAGAAAAATTGCACAGGACACCAAAGACAATCATAAGGCTTTTTTCAGTTATGTTAAAAACCTGGGATGCAACTCCCAGACTTGTTCTGAGTTGATTCTAAATGACAAAAAATACACTGAACCCACAGACATCGCCAATATCCTGGCAGACAGGTTCAGTGCAAACCTCTCCACCCCCTCCCCCCCAAAAGAGCAAGTATCTATCCCAGCAGAGGGCTGCCTCCCTAACATCTCAGATGCTCAGGTGAAGGCTGCCCTCTCCAAAGCAAAAAACACTGCTTCCATGGGACCAGATGGCGTCCCAGGTTGCGTCCTACATGAACTACAAGAGGAACTAATCCCTGAAATAAAACAGCTATACAATCTCAGCCTCACTACAGGATATGTGCCCACAGAATGGCGTACAGCAACAGTGGTCCCACTCCACAAAGGTGGAGCCTCTACGGACCCTGGAAACTATCGCCCCATAAGCCTGACTAGCTAAGTCTGCAAGGCTATGGAGAGGATCATCATGGAGCTCATAAACAAAGACATTGGGGACCTACAGACACTAGATCCTACCCAGTTCGGCTTTGTCAAGGGCAGATCCTGCCTTTTGAACCTGGTTGACTTCTTTGAAACAGTCACCAAAGCCATAGATGAAAGGAAGGTAGTCCACACAGCCTATCTGGACCTTGCAAAGGCATTTGACACAATACCCCACTGGGCATCATAGATAAGCTATCCAGCTTAAATATAAACCCCTATGTCACAAGATGGGTCGCAAACTGGCTCAAAGACAGAACCCACAGAGTGAGAGTTGCTGGAGCCATGTCAGACTCAAAACTCGTCACAAGTGGCATCCCACAGGGTTCTGTCCTGGGACCACTCTTGTTCGGTATATACTTTTCCGAGGTACAGGCAAACGTGGGAGGACTATGGCTCACCAAGTTTGCAGACGACTGCAAACTGGGCGCCATAATCAACTCTCCAGCTGACACAAACATCCTTCAAAAAGGTCTCACAGAGACAGATAACTGGTGCCAGCGCCATGGTTTAAAGCTAAATGCCAAAAAATGTATAGTCATACCCTTTGGCAAAAACAATGTGCCCACAAATTACCACATAGGCGGAAACCCATTAAGTACAGAGAAAGTTATTAGGGACCTGGGGACCCAAGTTGATAGCAATCTCTCCTTTGAAAACCAAACTGCCAAAGTGGTTAGAAAGACCTTCTACATAGCCCACCTCATCACGAGGGGTTTCACATCTAGATCAAGAGAGGTAATCGTGCCCCTTTATTCATCCCTCATCAGGCCCATCATAGAATACAATGCCCCTTTTGGGATGTACCTTACCCGACACCTGCAGCAATTAGAAAGACCCCAAAAGTATCTCACCAAGAGGATCAAGGGTCTCAAACAGATGCCATATGCTGCTCGGTTAAAAAAACTCCAGCTCTACTCAGTTGCATACCGCCTACTTCGAGGCGATCTATGCCTGACATACAAAGCTATGTAAAATCCAGAATTAATGGACATGCTCCACCTCAGTAAATCTAAATCCCTTAGAGCCACACGCTCGAGGGACTTGAACCTCAGCACAGAAATAAATAGAACTTGCTAGAGGGACAGGTTCATAACCCAGAGGCTCACTTTGCTCTGGAATAGAATTCCAGTTCATGTGAGGCAGAGCACCTCACTGAATCTCTTCAAGAAGAATCTCGATAAGTGGATGGGGGATCGTAGGTTTGTCCCAGGGATTACTCCAGTGTCACTATTAGACAGAGGCACAGTAAACTAAACCTTAAAAAGGGCACAGTATACTCAAATCAAGGGGTGGCGTAAGCCATACAGAATCGGGCTAGGCTTATAATTGCCCCAGGGCAGATAGCCTAGTATGAACCTATGAACCTATGAACCTATTACTCAAGTATGAAAATGTGCCACCTAACATTAGTGTCATCATAATAATGATTAACTTTTTAATAAGATGGACAGTTTAACGTTTTGAACTCTAAATGAAAATAAGTGGCTTTAATTTCATATATTTCAAAAAGAATCAAAGTCTAACATTTTAAAAATGGCTAAAAGAATCAAACTCTAACATTTTAAATATGAGAACTAGTAACCATTTGAAGTAGGGAAAGAAAGAAATAAATGATTTACCTTGTAAAAAGTAATGTGCAGCACCTGTTCATAAGTATTCAAACAATTATTTAAATGAATAAGAATTCATAACCATGGAATGTACTGATTTTCATTTATCCTTCAGTTTTTTTACTGTTTTTGTACCAACCGTCTGTTGTTACATTTGTCTTCAAAGAAGTTGATAGATTCCAGTCCAATGATTGTTGGAGTTTCAGAGTTATTTTCTTTTTTTTTTTGCTTTTCTTTGACACCAGAATTGATATGTATTAAATGAATTGTCTGAAAAAGATTTTCATCCTTAAATAACTTCTCAGTTGGATTGTAGGAAGAAGTATCACCAGAGTCATACACACACTGTATACAATGAGTAGTGGCTTGAATAATGGAAGGAATTAAATTATTTAAAGTAGATTTTTCCTCACAAGAAGGAACTGCAGATAAAACATTCCTCATATTTTCACAATTAATCAGAACAAACCTTAACATATGAGCCTGACAATTCAAAATTCTGAAAGTCAGAGTTGCAGTAGCATATACTTTTCCCCATACTTATCAATAATCGTCCCATCCTTATCAGAGAGAGCAGGATTGGAAATAACTAAGTGTTTAGCAAGCTATATGTGCTGGATCAGGTTTGGGAAAGAGTGTATAAAAACTTAAAAGACTAAGGACTTTTTTACACCCTATTTGAGTTTTTAGGTGCAAGTGTCTGACTATAAGGAAAATTGCAGGCAGTAACATATGCATCTTTCAAAGTTGACAGAACTGCAGGAATAGGTGCCGGTTCTGGAAATTGCTTCTGTAACAGCTCGTAGTATTTTCTGAGGGACTAAAAACAATGGCACATTCTAGAAATAATCTCAGAGAAAGAAAATCCCCCACAAAGATTGAGCTCTTCGCTGAGTTGGAATCAGAAACCTGAGGAGAAAAACCCTGTATCTGTCCTTATATCCTGTTGTCCAGATTTGGAGTCTTGAATCTCTTCAGTAAAGGAAGTATCCCTCTCTCTTTTACCAGACACTACTTTACAAGAAGGATCAATAGCCTGAATTAAAATCTGAGCCAGTCCCAGTAAACTACTCCTGTCCAAGGAAATCTGAGGAGGAGTACATACATGCTTAGTTTTCTTTTTCTTTTTGACATGAAAAACTGGGACCAACAGTGTTATTAATAGCAGCAGCTTCTCCAGGTATGGATACAACATTCTGACAAAACAGAGAAATCTTCTCTGTTCCTGTCCCAGGACCAACGAGAGTTTCTCTTCCTTGCCCACTGAGGGAACCCCCAACAGCTGCAGAGGATGTGGCTAACCCCTAGGCCATAATGGCTGTAGGTGCCACACCAGAGGAATCTGGGGAAAAAAATGAGTGGTCTGAGATACAACTAATGGCCCCATCAGAATCACCCACTTGCAGCTGAGGCAAATTGCTAGTTTCTGTAATGACAAAGGATGTTTGCTTAACTTTTTCTTTCTGTGGCTAGAAGAAGGACCGTCCGTGAGATTGACAGATTGTGCCGTGATCAAGCCAAAAATTATGCCTATTTTTTGGGGAGATAGCAAGCAGCAAATGGTGGTAAAAACTAAAAGTCTGTAAAGTCACTTTTTCAAAGATAAACACAATAAAAAGCACTTTGAAACACTTTGTCATCATCCCAAAGTAAAATAAAGACAATTTATCTGCAGAAAAAATGGTTACTTTAAACAACTTTTAAACTGATAGAAAAAAGAACACTCTCATTTAAAAGTACAATGCAGTCTTGTGACAGTCCATTAAAAACAGCTCTTAGCTTTAAAATAACTTTCCTGAAAGTGACAGTCTTGATATTAAACAAAAATGTAGAATGGATGTTTTTTCCCCAAAGAGAACTTATCTGCCCAGCAAAGTACTAGCACAAGCTGATCATCAATCCTTGAAAGACTCAGAGGAGCATACTCTTCGGCAGAAGTAAACCTCTTGAAGGCCTTTGTACGCAAACTTGTCTTTTAGTCAACTTAGCTCTAGCTGCCCGACAGTTTTGGTATGTAGAAGGTGCCCTGAAGCTTTGGATACTGGCTGTCTTTTATTATCCTTGGCAGAATATAACCCATGCAGCTTAGCCTAATGCAGCAATAATCAATATGAAGAACATGCCAATGTGTAGGGGCATTTTCTTTTGTATAAATCCATGCTGTATTTTCATTTCTAAACTTTTGATTTAAGAATTTAATTTCATATACTAGAAAAAAGAAGTAAAAGAATTTCACTCATACTATAAAATAACTACCTGTCCATTATTGGTCATTTTCATCTCTGCTTTATGACTAACTGCAGTTAGTCTCTGTTTCCTTAATCCACTTTTTGTGCTGCTGTTGGCCTAACCAAGTACCTTTTTTTTTTGGGGGGGGGGGGGTTTGCTTCCATTCTGGAATCTGATTAAACAGCCCTCTTGTATTAAAGCCATACTGGCCCTCCACCCTTCTTGCATAAGTTGGCAGTTATACTTTTGCAACTGCCTTTGCTATCGCCATATATATTTATACTCCTTGGTTTTATACCTTTTTAATAATGCCTTTTTATGTCTTATTTTACCTGCCTTTAATCTAATTTATAGATAGTGCTTAGCTGATATATACTGAAATACATTTAAATCTGATTTCTTGCAGTTGTTGACTGGTTTCAGCTCTTCTCTTGACCACTTATCGGTGGAGATTACTTTGTTAAGTAGAGTGGGCATCACAGAAGGATCTTGTTTTCTCCTGGTGTAACAGTGGACTTTCAGAGTCCCACTATGTTCACAGATCCTAAAGCATGAGAGATCTGTTAGAGTTCTCAATCAGTGAACACGTCCACTGGTTTATAAATCCCACTGTCAAGTTTACAACCTGTTGGCCTTCAAGAAGCTATATTATTGCAACGGCATGTTGATATTTTCTAATTCTTAGAGATCAAACCAAAAATTATCATCACAAATATATAACACTGCTTTTTGATACTGACATGTTATTTTTAAATTATTCCATGTAATCCTTGACTATATCACCTCTCTCCCTGTGCATGTGTTTGTATGTTTCTCAATGACTATATATTACTGTATATAAATATATGTCTGTAAGTTGCTCATGTCACTATATAAAGATTTTACATATTTATGTTTGCCTTGTGGTCTGGGTTATGGCCAAAAAGATGCACTGATAGTCCACCTATACAGTTAACGAACATAAATAAATAAAACTAAGGGCTTCACCAGTCTTCCTTCGTTTAATAATGGGGACTGGTGGGGCTCTATACTCAATCCCTAAAGGGGATTGGGGTTCTCAACACTAAAACCATTTGGAGTTTTAAACTGGCAAAACGTGCCAATGAAAGAGGGACTTAGTACTGCATACAATATAAGGTGGGGAACTGGACCACCTGCAGTAGCAAATTACATATAAACATGAAGCAGTTATACTACTGTGTAAGAGCGAGGAGTCCAAGGACTGTGGCCTTGCACAGTAAGTTATGTGTGAGTTAGTCCCTGTGTTTAAGTGGGTGTCAGTTCACACAGATAAAATGATTAAACAAAGTTATATTGCCTGGAGGGCAAGTGCTCTTCCACATGCCCTTCCTGGTTCAAGGATGTTTATAATGCATGCATTCTACTACCTGTCGAACAGGTGGCATTGCATGACCAAGAAAGTTCTTCCTACAGAACAGCTCTACCTGCATGGCATCTCTGGTACTGCAGTCTACCTGAAGTATGTATGCTGCATAGGGTAGCCACATCTCTATTTTTCCCAGATTATCACAAAATTCTGCTCTTTGTCCAGTTCGCTGTGATTTGGACACTGTTATCTGTTTTGTGAGAAGCACTCATTTGCTAGCACTTCAGTGTTTCCTTTCTTGGGATCAGTAATGCGTGTGTGCATGTGCTTGTGTGTGTGTGTGTGTGTGTGTGTGTGTGTGTGTGTGTGTGTGTGTGTGTGTGTGTGTGTGCGTGTGCGTGTGTGTGTGTGTGTGTGTGTGGTACATCAGAGTATCTTCACACCCAGAAATCTCCTGTCCTGCTTACTCCTGATGTCCTCCTTTGCTGAATGGAGGATAAGCATGCTTGCCAGCTTGAAGAAATGAAAGCAGCCATCTAGAGGTAAGCAAGCCTAGAAGCTGAACCCATAAAAATTAAAAAGTAAATGCAGGGGCTTCATAGGTTCATAGGTTCATAGGTAGATACTAGGCTATCTGCCTGAAGGCATTTATAAGCCTAGCCAGAATGTGTTGGCTTTCGACGCCCCCTTAGATTAGTTCCCTGTGCTTCTGTCCAGCAGAGCCACTGAAGTGATCCCCGGGGTAAACTTTCTGTTTCCCATCCACTCGTCAAGGTTTCTCGTGAAAGTGTTAGTGAAGAGCTCTGCCTAATGTAGATTGGAATCTTGTTCCAAAGCATGGGAAGTCTCTGGGACAGGAATCTATCCCTCCAGCACATCCTATTTATTGTTGTGGTGAGGTTTAGATCCCTAGAGCATGTGGCTCGAGGGGATATGGTTTTCTTTAGGTGGAGCATGTCCATCAATTCTGGGTTGGACATGGCCTTGTATGTCAGACAGAGATCACCTCTGAGTAGGCGGTATGCACTGAGTACAGCTGGAATTTCTTCAGTCGAGCTGCATAGGGCATCTGTTTGAGGCTAGTGATCCTCTTAGGGAGGAACTTCTGTGGTCTTTCCAGCTGTTGCAGGTGTCTTGTAAGGTACATCCCAAATGAGGCGTTGTACTCTATGATGGGTCTGATGAGTGATGAGTAGAGGGGCACAATGACCTCTTTTGATCTGGATGCGAACCCTTTTGTTATTAGGTGGGCCACATAGAAGGATTTTCTAACCACTTTGGCAATGTGATTATCAAAGGAGAGATTACTATCTCTTGGGTCCCCAGATCCCTTATTATGTCTTCCGTATTTAGGGGACTACCACCTATGTGGTAGTTTGTGGGTACTTTGTTTTTTCCAAAGGGGATGACTATGCACTTTTTGGAATTTACCTTGAGGCCATGATTTTAATACCAGGTATCCATCTCAGTGAGACCCTTTTGGAGGAAGTCTGTGTCAGCCAGAGAGTCAATTATAGCCCCTAGTTTGCTGTCGTCTGTGAACCTGGTCAGCCATAGTCCTCCTGTGCTTGCCTGTACCTCTGAGAAGTATATGCCAAACAGGAGGGGTCCTAGGACTGAGCCCTGGGGAATGCCACTTTTAACCAGTTTAGAGTCGGACCTAGCTCCCGCAACTCTCACCATGTGGGTTCTGTCCATGAGCCAGATGGCAACCCATCTTGTGATGCAGGGGTTTATGTTCAGGCTGGTGAGCTTGTCTATAATACTAGAATGGGGAATGGTGTCAAAGGCCTTTGCGAGGTCTAGGTAGGCTGTGTGTACCACCTTTCCCTCATCTATAACCTTGGTAACTGTCTCAAAGAAGTCCACCAGGTTTAGGAGGCATGATCTGTCCTTAACAAAGCCAAACTGGGTAGGGTCCAGTGTTTGGAGGTTCCCAATGTCTCAGTTAATGAGTTCCATGATGATGTGCTCCATAGCCTTGCAAACCAAGCTAGTCTGGCTTACAGGCGATAGTTCCTGGGGTCTGTTGTGGCTCCATCTTTGTGGACCGGAATAACCATTGCTGTGTGCCACTCTATGGGTATGTAGCCTGTGGAGAGGCTTATTTTGAAGAGTGTGTTTAGGTGAGGGATTAGTTCATCTTTGAGCTCATGTAGGACGCAGGCTGGGACACCGTCCGGTCCCACTGATGCTGTGTTTTGGCTTTGGAGAGGGTTATTTTAACCTGAGTGTCTGTGATTTCAGGGGCTCTACATTCTTCTGGTATGGTTATGGGCCCTTTTGGGGGTGAGAGGGGGGTAAAGTTTGCACTGAACCTGTCTGCCAGGATGTTGGCCGGTTCAGTGTATTTTGTGCCATTCTGCACTAACTCCGAGCAGATCTGAGCATTGCCACTTAGATTCTTGACATATCTAAGGAATGCATTGTGGTTATCTTTGGAGTCCTTGGCAATTTTTCTTTCGAAGCTAGCCTTGGATGATTTTATGAGGGATCGTAGTTTCATGCTGATACTTATCAGGGATGTCTTCCGTTCTTGGGATTTTACTCTTTTCTGTACTAGTTTCCTCCTTCTATTGTATAGCTTGTTTATGGCAGGGGTCCACCAGACTGGTTTCCTTTTCTTGGAGGAGTGAGTCTTGGTTTTGCTTGGGATAGCATGATCCATGTATTCTTGTAGGTGTCCACAGAATGCACCAGTAAAGGATTTTGCAGTTTGGACAACATTATCCTATAGCATGGGGGCTTTGAAACTTTCCACCTCGGTCTTAAATAACATGAAGTTTGCTTTTGAAAAGTTTTTCACGGTGGTTTCCCTGACTGGGGGTGGGCACAGAATGTGGATATCCAGAGTGATTTGTTTATGGTCAGATCTAACCAGCGAGGGGTTGACTTCCGGTGTGGAACACTGGTCACCCATGTTGGTGATGACCAGGTCCAATATGTTGTCACCTCTGGTGGGACTGTTGACCAGTTGATAAAGGGCATCCGAGTTTATAAATTCTAGGAAATGTTGGGCAAGGGAGTTAGTACTTGAGTAGTTCTTCCAGTTAATGTTTGGGTAATTGAAATCACCCAATATTAGGGTGTTTGGTAGGACTTTTATGTTTCCCAGTGTTTCCAGAAACATGGAACGGGGGTCCTGGGACATGGTGGGTGATCTGTAGCAAGCTACAATTTGAATTGCAGTTTTGCCTGTTGTTAGTTGCACTTGGATGATCTCTGAAGCATTGTGCTGTGCCACTAACCTGGAGATGTGGGTATCCTTGATGAGTATGGATATGCCCCCACCTTTTGTATTTCGGTCTGGATTCTGTGGCCGAAATGTATAGTATGAGTTGTAGCCTGGTAGTGCTGAGGTGCTCTCTGGAGCCTTAAACCAGGTTTCTGTTACTGCACATATATTGATTTTCTCCATACTGAGGAGTGCCTCGAGAGCATGCATTTTGAGGTTTAGACTTCTGGCATTGAGTAGCATTACCCTCAGTTTTTTGTTACTTGTGCTATTTACAATGGTGGGTTTGTCTTTTGAGCCTTGCCTAAAAAAGGCACTATGGGGGTGGCAAGAGCCTTGGCCAGTATTCGAAAGCCTAAGGGTGACAGGTGCAAGCCATCTCTAGCGAGACTGTCTGAAATTGACAACTGGGTTGAAAGGGGTTTTGCCTTCAATGCTCTGGCTGGGATAATGCAGATCCAATCTACAGACTGGACTTCTGCAGATAAGTGAGTTTTTTCAATTCTGACAAGGAACCAAATATAATACTCGTCCACTTATGTTCTTACTTCAAAAAGGCACCTACTGCAGGTAGTTAGACTCATTATAGAAGAAGTATACTATCAGCTAATTAGAATCATTCCAGAATATGGAAAACTTTCTAACAGGCATACGTAGAGCACTGCCCTCATGTTGATGAGTCTGGCGTTTACTTCTCTGTAAAGAGAACTATCACTACACTGTCCCCATTTTTTTACCAGCATGGTCTCTTTTACAGATCTGAGGTTATTGCATTTTTTAGTTGACTTGTTCATTCACACCTCCTTTTATAAAGAAGGACATTTTCATGCAACTGCAGAAGGAAAATAAATTTAAAAGGCCTGAGAACATATGTTTGCTCTGCTTGGAGAGGAAGAAAGATGCTCCATAGCTACCAGGAGGATCCTGTCTACAAACAATTCACACCTATATCATGAGTACTACTGACAAAAATATTACCAGCTTTAGTTGGCTTTTTGGGATAGAGGAATAATTATGGGCTCTGGCCCAGATGACCTAGGTTCAAATAGCATCTTGGTATGGAGCTGGCAAGGGAAGGTAGGAATGAGTGTTCACTGCCAGCTTACCTGCCTTGGGGAGAGGAAGACAGATTGATCTGCAACAGCTGTAGTGACCTTTAGTGGAGATTAGGCCTTTCTGGAACTGTAAGAAGGGTCATAACATGCTTGTGAACATATTCAGACATCAGTGCATGCACAGACCCATGCACAAGTTGTAAGTCCAGTATAGTACATCTCCACTTTGGCAGCACACAAGCCAGATTCACAGACTAAAGAAATCCCCTCTCTTACCATGGCAGAAAACAGTTGCTGGTTAGTTCCTTGGCCTCAGAGCAATCGTGGTCCACCTTAAATGTCAGTGGACCCAGTTTGGGGAGGAATGGTAAAGCCAAACTGACAGGTCACAGGCATAAGGGTGGATCTGTTCTAGAATGGCAGGGAATGGAACCAAATTCCCTTCATGCGTACACTTTCATAGCAGGCCTGGTTCTGAAATGGTTGAGAATGGCTGAGGCAGTAAAATCATAAGAATGTTTTAAATCTGTATGCCTACTTATTCTGGCTGTACTTGCAGTACATGGGGAGGTAACATGCATCTTTAAAGGGCTGATACCTTTAACCTCTACAGTGTATAAGTCTGTCATTTTGGTTTATGTATACTATGCAGACTCTTAGTTAATGTGCATGAAGCCAGCAACAATGTCATTTTTGCCCTTACAGTTACAGAGCATCCTGACTACCAAATGCTACACAGTATCAGAAATGGAGAAACTGGTTTATTTGCCAAAAGAGTACATAGTACAGGCATTTTTTTCACATATAGAGGGAAGTAAGTAGTATAAAACTACAGACTTTCACTCCAGTCTAATCAGAACAGAAGCATTTTCTGTGTTAAGCCTTTACAGTCATTTTGTCTATTGCTGAAAAATTATAACAGTTTTAGCAATAACATATAGTCTTTCACTATGCCGCGGTGGTGCAGCGGTAGCGTTGTTGCCTCACAACAAAAGGTTCTCCCGTTTGATTCTCGGCTGGAGTGCGAGAGTGCCTTCTGTGTGGAGTCTGCATGTCCTCCCCGTGGTTTGGTGGGCGGTGTTCGAAAGACATGCGTAAATGGGCATGCCTTCGCTGAAGGTTAAACGCTGAGCTGGCACCTCGACATTCGTGAAAATCTACTGCCAATCATTAGCGGACCGGAGTTCGGCTGTGGCGACCCCTAACCGGGAAAAGCCGAAAGACAACAACATATAGTCTTACACTGCAAGGTCATTTGTCAGAAAACTCAAAGCTGTGGATGCAGGTATTTTATCTGTCCCTAACCAGAAGGGGAGTATTCAGGAAGCCTTAAGAGGTACAGTATGCTATATCATAGTTCTACTTTTTGCAGGGGAACAAGTCCTTGAAAGTTACAATACTTTTGACCTTTGAGAAGTAGAAAGAGATAATACTGTAGAGATGAGAGAAAAGGACAGAAATAACTGTGAGTCAGGAAACAAGGAAACAAATCTGTGGTTCATTTCTCAAAAGGATTTTGTCAGGGCACAAAATCCTGCAGAGCCTACCAATGTTGACATTATTAAATTAAGAGATAGGAGGAAGGACTGTGGATCTGGTGAGCTGTGTGAGTCATAAGTATGAGAAAATTCTCTATGACAGTCAAAAAGCATCAGGCTCCTAACAGAAGAAATTTTATGTTAAAAGGGGAATAGCTATCTGTAGAACCAGTAAAAATATAGCTTTGCAATTAAAAAAGTATTTACAAAATGAGGTAGAGTAAGTAAACTGTGATTAACTGTGTTAGATGAATAAAAGAATATGAAATAAAACTAATGTAAGGATGAGTCAGAACTGCATTCATGGTGACTGTGGTGCCCCTGCAGTGGGCCAGTAATCAAGGAGCCTCAATCCACACCACTAGCACCAGTGAGGGACATGCACATTGGGAAGATGACAAGTACACACACAGTAAAGTACAATTTCCCTTAAGTGCGTGCAGAGATTACAGTCAGTCTGGGGCTGGTTTCTCCCTCTTTCTCCAGATCCCCAATAAGACTCCCCACTGGCACAGCTATAGGGTTAAGATCTCAGCCAAGTGATTAAGCCAAAACCTCCAGCACCTTCTCTGTCCAACCAGTGCTTTGTGTACATTCCCAAGTAGCTGACACCCACACACTTTGAGATTTGATTTATATACAAACACACAGACACTCCTGGGGAAGGCTGGCACAGGTTTACTAGCTATGCCCCCTTCCGCCCAGACTATAAGGTTGTAATCATTGCCATCAACCACCCTTACTTATCAGCTACTATAAGGCCCTTCCCAAAGGGTGACCAATTCTACTGAGTAATGTTACTATTATCCAAATGGTAACTGTGATCAAGTCTTTTAAGGTTATTTAGAAGTGGTCTATACAGTGCCACCAAATACATATAAGTACTCTAAGAGATTAAATATCTCTAAACATACCAGCCACAATTAAAAGGTTTAAATATATTTAATAATAAATAATAAAAGAACAAGACAATAGTCAGTAACTCAGCACAGTGACAACAGAGTTCAGATTCACAGAAAACATTTTAAAATAACATTGCAGGAGGGTCTCACTTAAATACAGAAAACATCTGAACTAATCTTACTATATTCATGTCTACCTCTAAGAAAGATTACTGCAATCTAGTACTTACTATTAGCAAGGCAGACATATGGTGAGAGGATGTTTCTGGGTCCAAAGACAAATACAAAATGCAAAGTCTCTGAGAGAGTTCCCAAATTAATATCAAAACATTAGTGCTGGGTCAGCCGGATGACATCACTCATTGAAACCTGCCTTCAGTTCCCAAGCTAACAGAAACTTAAAATTCTGTGTCAAAAATACTTATCTCTCAGAAGTTTGCCAAGAACTGGAAGTTGTAAAACCGTTAAACAGTTTTACATTTGAAACCTGTAATTATTAATGTTTCCAGACAATAGAAAGAAACCTCTAGCTGTAGACATCCTGTCTGCTAGCTGCCTTGAAACCAAGATAAACACAATCATAAAACTCTTTGCTTTTCTAGAGGGTTTGCAAGTTAACTCTGTATGTTCCAGGTTCCTATTACTTGATCGAATGTTTAGGTTAGCGAATACCTAAATGTCGATCTGGTAATAGCGAAAGCAAAAAAATGCGAATGGCTGATTTAACGCACAGAAAGAATTCCCTTTTTGTCCCTTTCCCCACTGTAGAGTGATCTGAAAGTTGGTATATTTTGTTGGGGGGTGGGGGTCACAGTCTCCCACATTGGGTGCATGTGGGGCGAAGCTCCCCACTTTATTTTGGTTTAATTTTTTTTTTTTTTTGCGGCCGAGGGAATTAATTCCCTACATTAAATCGGTCATTCACTGTTTTAATTTTTCGATATTACCATATTGACATTTAGGTATTCACTAACCTAAACTTTCAATCAGGTAATATAGATGCATATGTTCCAGCCTTTACCATCAATCCAACCCCCTAGTAAACCTAAAGTCCTCAATATCTCCCTAACCTTAAGACATCAACCGCCCTCCCTAAACTTAAGTTTCCCAATCACACTCTAACCCTAAAACTCTCCTCCTGGACCATAAACCTAAAACATCTTTCCCACTCCCTAAATGTAAAATCCCTCTCCTGCTTTCTAATCCCAAACTCCCTTCCTGCTCCATAAGTCTAACTCCCCTCCCACTCCTTAATCCTAAAATGACCCTCCCTTACCATTGCTGCTTGCCCAAACTAATATTCATGTTCAGACATGAGCGTCAGCCCACATGGGCTACAAGCTGCTCAAGTCCCTGGCTTTGAGTCAGTGGTTTTTGAGTGCTTAGGATATGAGTGCCTGTAGAGCACCCCATGTCATTTGAACATTCTATTACAGGGTTACCTCTTGTCCTTCTTTTCGCAGGACAGTCCTTATTTAAGCAGTAGATGCCTGCAATAAAACATGAAAACCACGAATATTTTGTAATCTTAGGAAATTAAATTAATAGGTCTTAACTACTGCCCTGACCTTCATAATCAGGAACAGATCCAGAAATAATCAGGGACAATCATAAATACTTTTTTTAAAAATATTACAACTATTAACTTGAGAAGTTGACAGAATAAGAAAATGTGAATCAGCATGCAATTTATGAAGTTAAAAAAAATCTATAACTCTAATCCGTCATTATTTATAAAATGAAATGTCACCTTTTCTCACTCCTGTTTTAAGATGAATAAGGAGAGAGAACAATATTTAAGTCCAAACCAGGAACTTCTGAGAATCAGGGACAGTTAAGAGTTATACAAGAAATATTTTCTTAGTTTCCCATAATCATATCTCTCAACTGTCTAGATTTTCACTGAATGTCCAGATTTTTTGTCTCATATATTTAGTCTGCTCCTCATAAAATGTGTGGTTTCCTGGCAAATCACTGAGAATTCAAGTCACTTAATAATGACATTTATTTGAGGGTTTTGTATTAGAACATTATCCCACCAGATGGGCAGTAGCAAGGACCGCCCAAAACCCCACCCACTACTCTGAGCATAACGTTTAAAGTGCTTTGAATAAACATCTGCAAAATGAATATAAAAAGCATTGCAATTATCTCAATAAAACCCTTTTCACCCTTATTTCCTGGTACCAGGATTGTGACACAATAGTAGTCCAATTTCCAGTAATCAAAAGCTTTGATGTGTAACATTACCTATTCAAACAAACACAGAAAATGCTGTATTTATAAAAAGCAGTACACTATTACACTTAAACATTACATTTCTTTAAATGGTGAGGGGACTGAGGGGCAGACCTCCCAACCTTCCCGAATTACTCGGTTTTTACCGAGTTTTGGGGTCCAAATGAAGGGGTGCCACGATTCCCGAGTGGCACCCCTTCATTTCCGATTTCTTTGCTTTTGTTTTTTTATTTTTTTAAATGTTTGCGCTGTCGGAGCTGACGTCATCACGTGTGCGATGACGTCAGATCCGTCAGCACTACCAGCCAGTCGGAACTGAGCTCAAGGAGCTCACGTCATCATTTCTGACTGGCTGCCAAGCCGAGAGAAACAGGCGGGATTCGGGAAGTGTTTTGAACTAATTCAACTGTTGCTGCCAAGGAGCTCACGTCATCATTTCTAGCTGGCTGCCATGCCGAGAGAAACAGGCGGGATTCGGGAAGTGTTTTGAACTAATTCAACTGTTGCTGCCAAGCCAAGAGAAGAATTGCTGGCTTTGCTTTAGCCTAGCCAAAATGACTTTGGTGTTGCTGCCGAGCGGAGAGAAGGGCTTTGCTTTGACGCTGCTGCCATAGCGACTTAATGGATCTTCTGCTGTATCATCCACTGCTGTTTTGGAAATAACTTTGGATTAGGTAAGGAACAAAGGGTGTGTGTGTGTGTGTGTGTGTGTGTGTGTGTGTGTGTGTGTGTGTGTGTGTGTGTGTGTCATGGATGCAGAGAAAGAAGATTTCTGTAGTGAAACTACTGCATATGAATTCTTGTTCCTTTCAAGTTACTTCCTTGTTGACGGTTCTGCTTATTTGAAAGAGGTTTTGGTTCATTATGTCCCCAGTAAATCCCAGATGAAGGGCTGTTGGCTGTTCTGATGGCCCATTTGGAAATGCATGTAGTACATCCTCAACTTACTGTGTTTCAGTCCTCTTGAATCCATTACCTTGTCTGATCTCATACTGAGTCCTCCTCCAGAAGGTCCCTGAAGTTTCATCTATTTATGATAGTCTTCATAAACTCTGCAGAAGGGACAACTAATTTGTATTTTTAAATTGCCTTTCCCTTATTCTAAATGTGTTATTTATTTTATGTGTGGCCTTTGAAAATTTTGCCAATTATCTATTTTAATTCTGCACAATTCACATTGGATAAACATTTTATATTTTTATAAATAAATAAATGAAATGAGCAAATGCATAAAAAATAAAATAATAGTCCTAAGGTATGAATCAGCTTCATACTATTTAGACTTAACATAAACCCCCCAGATTTTATTGTAATGTTTTTGATGTTCTTTTAAGAAAGAACACTTTGTCTATATTCTTGTGTGAAACTTTACAACCTTAGCGTTTAAATTATGATTTAAGAGTGAAATATATGATACAATCTGCTTTTGTTGTTAATCATACATAAACTCATTGCTTTGGCAAATTCCCTTTTCTGTATTGGTTACTTCTTTGGATTGGATACTATATTAAGCTTGCTTTATGGTTCGTTCACTCACATACATTGAAGGAGATAAACTGAGGCAATTATGTATGGCTATTTAATTTGTATTAATAAAGATACTGGATTGGTGTCTCCTTTGCATACCATTCTGAGTTTGATCATACTGTTTTAAAGTTATCTGCAGCAGATGATCCACATTATAAACATTGAAACATTGAAAAGAATTGTGTGGAAACTTTATGAAAAAAGAGACTCAGATGATCCACATTATAAATATTTAAAAGAATTGTGTGAAAAAAAGATGTTTGTCTGTGTGAAACTGCCCCCAGTGTAATACACCTGGTGGCTAGAGGTACTCAGGCTCAAACCCTGTACCTTGGGTACAGAGTAAAAAGAGCCTAACATCACTAGCCACCATCATTTATTAATTAAAGCCTCATATTTTTTATCTGTTCCTCATAAAATCTGTGGTTTGTCCCTAGCCACCACCACTTGAGAATTAAAGCCTCATATCTTTGATTTGTTCCTCAGAAAAATCTGTCGTTTTTAGGATTTGTGACAAATCACTGTAGGATTGAATTTACTAAATAACTACAGGCATTTGAATTTCAGCCTTCATATTCTTCAGAAACAAAATGGTAACACAAAACCTTTTATTCTAGCAATTTTCTAAGTTTATAAGATCAGTCTTTGAAATTTGTCCCTATTTTGGGTCTGTATTCCCCCATTATTGGCTTTGTCCAGTTTTTTTGTGCTAAGAGGTTGAGACTAGAACTATGGTGAGAAGTGAGAATTAAATTCACTAAATGATAGCCATTTAAGTTTCAGTCTTCCTATCTTGCAAGAAATTGCTGATTTGGCAAAGGCATAGTGGTATATTTTTATTTTATTTTTTTAACATTTGTTGACCGGGAATGTCCGACTAGGTTCCACAGAGCCTGTTTTCAGCGGAGGCCCGGGGAGAAATGCTCCAGA
Source organism: Protopterus annectens (assembly GCF_019279795.1). Classification (NCBI taxonomy): domain Eukaryota; kingdom Metazoa; phylum Chordata; order Ceratodontiformes; family Protopteridae; genus Protopterus; species Protopterus annectens. The sequence continues at coordinate 108,975,295 of NC_056732.1, read as the reverse complement.
TGCATGTCTTTGGAATGTGGGAGGAAACCGGAGTACCCGGAGGAAACCCACGCGAACACAGGGAGAACATGCAAACTCCACACAGAAGGCACCCCAGCCGAGAATCGAACCGGAGAACCTCTTGCTGTGAGGTGACAATGTTAACCACTGCACCACTGTGTATATTTCTATGACTGTAGTGCACTGTGTCCTGAGATCAAGACTTGATTCTGGTAACGCAACGTTTTATTCTAACAACTTTCCAAAATGTTTGCCCCCCCCCAAAAAAAACAAAAACTGAAATTGAAAATAAGTGCGAGAAGCTTTGCAAGATGCCTATGGCTTACACTACTGTCATTCTAGATATATTGTGTGGATGTGGAAGCAGACTTTTATGATGGACATGTTCTAAATTGGGCAGTTTTGTCATTATTGGTTCATGTATTTTGTTTCATTGCCTACTGGAAAAATGTTCAAACAATGTTTAAAATGCGCTCTAACAAGTGTGCTGCAGGGAATATAATTTAATAAAGTCAGACAGGTGTATTAAAGAATGTATGTATGTTTCTTGTTTTGTGTGCAAGGGGCCATTGATTTGAAAACAGCCCAAAGATAATCTTTATCCACCACTGGTCAGATGCATTTTCTTTGGATGTGGCATGTGGGTTTCAATGCTGTTTCAATGAATGCGAGTTTCAATGGCAGAGAAGTTTTAATGCCAAGTCTATTTTCATTGTGAGACAGTATTGCTTTGTTTAGCAGCTTTGTTTAACAGATGTCTTAGAGTTTGTGCATTGTGCTATAAAATGTAAAAATCAAATCCAAATAATCATTGTAGAAGTAAAGCAGTATGCACACATTAGTGTTTATGGTAAATGGGGCAGAATAGACAGGTAATGGGACATTGGAATGGCTGCAGGGGGACTCTGGTGCCATATTTTGGTTGTCTGTTCTTCAGTTTGTGTTTGAAAGTTGGTAACCCACAATTCCATCGGAGTGGGCGGGGTTACATAATTATGTATGCATATGTGATGCTAATCAGCGTACAGATTTGTACCTATTTTTCATGGGCCTTGTCCAGATTTTTGATGTTTCCAGGTTGAGAGGTATGCTGAGGGGTGCGAACACATAATATGCTGCGTGTATACAAACTATTACACTATTACATGGACTTAAAATTACAGTTCTGTAAAGGTGTGGGCGGCGACCTTTCTGGGAGGTCTTTCTTAATTCTTATTGCATTTATTTAAGGTATTTATTGTCCCACTGCCTCAGATTATTGCTTGTTGCTTTATCTCCAGAAATATGTTTACAGAAAGGTGGGGTGGTGCAGGGGGGGGGTTGCCCCCTGCTAAAGCAATTACTGCGCAAAATTATAGTAAGGAAAGACGGGGGTGCAGGGGTTATGGTTAGGGTTTTGGCGTTTCTTGAAATAATTCACTGTTGTAGTTACTTGAAAATAGTGTGTTTTTCGTCCTCCACAGATTCTTTTCCTCCGCGGTTTCATACCAACTGTAGATTAGGAATTACATTTGCAAAGTGTGCTACTGTAAATTACTTCATGTTCATCTCGTGTGAAACAATGAATATTCACCATGCCAGTAGACAATCTGCATGGCTTGTCACTCAGCCGAGTTTTCCATGCAACGTCACACGGGCGTGACCTGTCAATCGTGTAGGCCACGCCTAATCCTGCGCGAAAATCGCGGTGGGGTAATGTTCTAATACAAAACCTATTTGAGTTTCGCACTTCATATCCTTTAAGAAAATACCTATATCATATTAGCGTAATATTTTAAACCTAAATCTATTATGAGTTATTTATACTCTGTAAGAGAATTTTGTAACAACAAATTGTGTAATACTTGAACTAATCTCAATTATTTTTATATATTTTTGTATAAACTTGTGTTGCAGGTGGAAGCATTCATGTAAATATTGTATATATGTTATGGTGCTATTGTTAGATACATTAGTTGGTTTTTATTTTCAATCTTGTATTTGTTTGGAATTTGTATTGAAAATGATAAAACAATAAAGATTTATTATTGAAGAAAAAAAAGAAAATACCTGCTGCTGCATATATAACCTGTTATATTAACAACTTTGTAAATTTATAAGAGCAGTATTTAAAATCTATCCCTACTTTTTGCCCCCCCCCCCATTACTTCAGGCTTTGTTCAGATTTCTTGCACTAAGATGTTAGAGATATGTATGTTTGCCCTTAATTTTGCAGAAAAAAAAAAAAAGAAAAACGGATGATTTTTTATCTAAAACACTTTAATATTAATGAAATAATGAAACAAAATAAGGAAGTACAATTATGTCAGTCATTTCGTAAAAGAATGAAGTTCAGTGACAGTCCTTTGTATCAAGTGTTGGGTGGGGATACAGCTTGTCAAGAAAATCACATGCCCCTTAGGCATCTGAAAAGCAGTAACACTAAAACAGCAACAGCCTTCAGTATTCTGCCTGAAAAAAACATGTCGTATTATTTATCTTGCGTACTGATTCAGATACAAAAACTCAACGTTAAGGACTCAGTCTTTGAAGGGAAAAAGAAAAGTGACGTTACACGTCTGAAGCAGCTAAATACGTCGCTTGACTACTATACATTGTTAAATCCTCTTTCATATCACAAGTTAGGCTGAATTTTACGCCTTATTTTACTGTAATAAATCAAATGTGGACCATGAGTGTTACAATCCAGCCAAGTATTGCTGCACGTGAGTTTATTTTTGTCGTTTCTGTTAGCAAATTTGTACCATCCATGCCTATGAATAAGAGGTGGACTGGTCGTGCTGATATGAATGGAAATCTACGCCATGACACACGTTTTGTTTTATGAGTACAGGGGAGAATAAAATGAAATGTGTATTGCATGTGTCAGCTAAGTAAACTTTTCTAAATCACGCATTAATACCGACTGGTAATGGGAACATGGTACATAAAAGGTTATTAATGAGCTGTAGCAGGAATGAACCGTGATAGCAAATAAGCAAGACACAACTTTCCTGCACCAGGTGCAGATCTGGTGTCTCCATGGGAACGCCACATGCCCGCGCATCCGTCCCAACTTGGAATATGTCATGCATGCGCGAGCGTGGCTCTGTAAAACATACGGGAGGGAGAGAGCACGCGGGAATAAGCAGAGTGTATTTTTGTCTTTGTCCTGGAGGGTTTGTGTTACCACAGTAACCGAGATACCGACTCCACCGTGCCCTGCGTGCCAGTCCCAAGTTTGAATCAATTAATCCAGTTAGTGTAGAACATTAAGCATCACAAGTGGTGGTTTCGTCTTTCAGCTGTGCTGTGAACCATGTTGTTACCATGACAACACCCGAACCGAAAAATGGGGGTGGTTGTTCACCTTTGCAGACCTTTCACCTGTACAAGATGTGTAATACTGCTTCAGGGTGCAACCGCGTTTCCTGAGGAAAACGTAAAAGCTCGTACAGCAGTATTTCAGAGAGACCGGTTTCTTTCACGTACTCTTTTGTTGCATATAGTGATATCTTTAGAGTTGATGACTTGCACTTCAGCGTGCGTTCTGTTTTATATACGTTGTGGACTTGTTCGCTTTGCTTCTGTTTAATTTGAAGTTAAAATATTGATTATATCAGTTCTCACAACACAAACAATTTGGACACACAAAAATAATGGGGGCAAAGCCCCATAATAGAAACAAATTTTAAATATTGCTATTAGAAACTTAGAAAGTTGCTAGAAAAAAGGTCTTGTGTTACCATATATTTTCTGAAGGATGTGAAGTTTGAAACTTAAACGCTTGTCATTATTTAGTGAATTTGATATTTACTGATTTGCCAAAAGAAATCTAGAAAACCACAAATTTTATGACAAACCCACCCAAAGTATGAGGCAAAAATCTAGACAGTTGAGAGGTATGCATATTATTTATTCTTCACTTAACTACAAAGCTGTGAACATTTAAAAGGGGCAAAAAATGTTTCATTCAATGTTGTCGGGTATCATTTAACAAAAAAATAAATAAAACAGTGAGCTTCAAAATCGAAACAAAACAAAAGTTAGGGTATTACCACGTGTTGCAAATGTAAAAGAAGTTATGTACTCACCATAATGTTCCATGTTTGTTGTCCTTCATCTTGCCTTCCTTCTTGCTGGTTATGTTCGGAGCCGACTCAGTCGTACACTGTAGCTCGAGAGCTATTTACTGGCTTGAGGCTAGCCATTATCCCAACATGCCTAGGGGTAGTTACCCAGATCTCATTTGTGATAACCCACCAGACTAAATAGGTCCAAATATTACTAAACTTACTTATGAGAAAGGGGCCTGCATATGAGTGTGTAGACATCAGCAAGAGAATGGTAGGAAAGACTAGGTCTAACCAACTGGTAAGCAAAAAAGGAACTCAGCTAGTGTAGCCAAACAAAAGGAAGAAAACTCCTCTCAAACCTCCAGGAGGGGGAAGGAGGGTGGGACACAAGAAGGAAGGAAGGAAAGGTTGTTGTTGTGTCTTTCGGCTTTTCCCGGTTAGGGGTCGCCACAGCGGCACTCCGGTCCGCTAATGATTGGTAGTTGATTTTTACGTGCCGAGTTACTAGCCCTGACGCACAACCTTCAACGAAGGTACGTCCATTCACGCATGCCTCCATGCAGAAGACGCTCTAGCTGAGAATCTAACTGGACAGCGGCTTACTGTGAGACGACAACGCTATCGCAGCACCAGCACCGAAGGAAGGTGAGGTGAAGGACCAAAAACATAGAACGTTATGGTGAGTACATAACTTCTTTATGTTATGTTGTCCCATCTCGCCTTCATTCTTGCTGGTTGGGATAGCGTCTCCAGCACCTATATCTTGGGTGGCTCACTGGAAAAGACTGTTCGGGACCGTGGAATCAAAGGATGCCCTGTTCCGGGAGGCCACATCTACTTTCTAATGAGAGAGAAAGGTATGGGGATTAGCCCATGTAGCTGCTGCACAGATTGAATCTAAAAGCAGTTTGGCTTGAAAGGCAATAGAAGTAGCTAAGGTCCTAGTTGAGTGCCCTTTAATTTTTCCTGGAAGTTCTCTGTTCTGCAAAGCGTAGATATGGATGATAGTGTCTGAAAGCCACGTTTGATAAGGTCACTTTAGAGACTGGACAACCTTTCTTGTTGTCTGCAACGGATATAAACAATTGGTCAGATTTTCTGAATTCCTTAGTCCTGTGTAAATAAAAATGTAACTGTCTATGAACATCCAGTTGATGGAGCTTACACTCTGCCTTATTGCCATAATTGGGGAAGAATACAGGAAGCTCTATGGATTGATTTAAATTGTGCACTGAACACACCTTGGGTAAGAAGAAGGGATTGGTTCTGAGAGAAACTCTCTCTCTGTGGAAAATCAAGTACCGGGGACGAGTAGATAGAACCTGTAACACTGAAACCCTTCTAGCTGAAGCAATGGCAGTTAGGAAAAAGGTCTTCCATGTTAAAAATTTTAGAGGACAAGAATCAGCTGGCTCAAAGGGAGGAACAATGAGAGTCTCTAAAACTAGATTTAAATCACAGGGGGGAGAGGTTCTCTTATTGGAAGTCTTAAGAGGGAAGTACCTCTTAGGAATGCATTACATAGCCTGTGGGACATGATGTTTGATCCCATTTCTCCTACATGGAAATTAGAAATGGCAGCTAGCTGGACCCAGATAGTAGCTGCCGCTGCTCCTTGTTCAAATGTTTCAGCAAGGAAATCCAGAATCTTAGAAATGGGGGCAGCAAAAGGATCAATGTCGTTCTTTTTTGCCCAACAAGAGAACCTTTTCCATTTACTAGCATAAAGTTTTTTTGTAGTGGTTTTATGGGATGAAATCAAAATGTGTTGAACTGCCAGGGAAATATCTGGGAGCTTGGCTAAGACCAGAAGTGGGGAAACCAAGCCATCAGCTCGAGAGTATGCACGGAAGGGTGGAGAGCACCTGACTGATGCATCAGAATCTCTGGAACTGGGTCCAGTATCCAAAGCTCCCCTTGCAGATGAGACCAGAGGAATGGGAACGAAATCTGTCGAGGCCAGTAAGGAGCAATGAGGATTAACTTGCAACCCAATGACTGTGCTTTCTGAAGGACCTTGAGGATCAGGGGGAATGGTGGGAAGGCATAAAGCAGTCCCGGGACCAATTGTGAACCAGTGCGTGCCTGGGTGACTGTCCCAGTAGTGGGAGTAGGGCAAAGTAGCTGCTGCATTTGTTGTTGAGGGGAGTGGCGAAAAGATCACAGCATGGCTGGCCTCATTTGTGAAAAATCAGCTCTGCAACTTCCTGTGTCAGGGACCACTCGTGAGGCATCAGGATAGCCCTGCTGAGCTTGTGCGCTATCACATTGGATTTCCCCGGAATGTGCATTGCGACCAGAAAGTGTTAGGAAGACATCGCCCATTGCCATACTCGTAGAGCCTCTCGGCACAATGGATAAGACCTGGTTCCGCCCTGTTTTTTTATGTACCATACTACCGACATATTGTCTATCTGAATCGCTATAGTCCCTGTAGGTAGAGAGTCTTGAAGTGCTTGCAACGCCAGAAGCACTGCTCTCATCTTTAGGACATTGATTTGCAAGTGGTACTCATGCTCTTGCCAAGTTCCTTGAACAGTCCGTCCCAGATAATGCCCCCCCATCTGGGAAGCATTTGTGGTCACTGTGGCTACGGGTTGGGAGGTTAAAAACGGTCTGCCAATTGAAACCAGAGGGGAGTGAAGCCACCATGCTAAGTCCGTTTTGCAAGACTCCGTGATCCAGATTTGATGTGACATTGGCAAATCCTGGAATGACCATTGAGCAAAAAGGAGCCACTGCAGGATTCTCATGTGGAAGCGCGCCATAGGGACCAGAGTAATTGCTGCACCCATCGAACCCAAGACCTTGAGGGCAAATTTTGCCTGGATTCTCTTGTTTGCCAAGAGGATTGAAACTTGACGATGAATGGTTAACACTCTTTCATGAGGCAGTTTTGCTATCATGGCCCTTGTGTCTAAATCTGAGCCTATAAATGAAATATACTGACAAGGCAACAAGGCAGACTTTTCATAGTTTATGGTGATGCCTAGTTGTGTACAGGTGTGAATTGTGGAGTCTCGTACTTCAATCAGTTGATGCTGGGTGGTGGCAGTGAGTATCCGGTCATCTAGATATGGAAACACCCAGAATCCTAGACGCCTCAGATGAGCCGTGACTACTGCCATACATTTGGTGATCACCCTGGGGGTTGTGATGAGACCAAAGGGCAGAGCTCTGAACTGGTAATGACTAGCTCCCAGCCAGAAATGTAAGTATCTCCTGGACTGCCTGTCCATTTTTATATGGTAGTACGCATCTTGGAGATTGATGGAGCACATCCAATTGTCCTGACCTAAAAAGGGAAGAATGGACTGCAGTGTTACCATCCAGAACTTTGTTTTCTTGACTGATTCGTTGAGTTTGCTGAGATCCAAAATGGGTCTCCAGTCCCCTGTCTTTTTTGGAACTAAAAAGAACCTTGAGTAGGTGTCGGATTCAATTTGGTCTGCTGGGATTTCTTGGATGGCTCTTTTTTTCTAGCAACCTTTGAACTTCTAGGTTTGTTTGATCCCGAAGACTGGGTGGAACATCTGGGATTGAGTGTTGGTTTGTTGGAGGGGGTGACTGGGAGAAGGGAATTTTGTAACTCCTGGATATTATGGACAGTACCCATGTATCTTCTGTGATTGTTTACCAGGCTTTTGGGTACAGGGATAATCTGCCACCGACTGCCTCCAGAGGCAGACAGTCGAGCCTCATTTCAGGAGTGCTGGAAAGGCCTGCCAGAGAGGGCATCTCTGTCGGCCTGATTCTGTGCCCCCCCCCCGCAGCAGGATTGGCGTTTCCCATTATTTCCCCCACTGCCCCTGGGGGAAAGGTCTCCACGTGTCTCAGGCAAAACTCCCTGGGATTTTCTGAACCACATCTTTCCGCTCTTCTGACCCTTGGGGTAGGATCTAGAGGGAGTGGAAAAAACGTACTCCCATGGCAGAGAGAGTTTTGACATCCCGTTCACACCTGGTAAGAGTCTCTTTTACCTGAGGCTCAAACAGCGACGAGCTGTCAAAGGGGGTGTTGGTAAAGGAGGACTTGAAGGGCTCTGTAAATTGAAAAAGGTGCATCCAGGAGTGCCTATGCAAAGCAACACCTGTGCCTGCAGCCCTACTTGCTCCATCTGCTACATAAGAGATCAGCCACATGGAGGAGTTAACTATAGATGTCAAGGTTGCAAGCTGTGAAGCCGCCTTGCTTGCAGCTCCTTCAGCTGTAGGATCCTGTAGGGTATCTCCTAGTTCCTTTAGGAGATCCCTTTGAAGGCATGTAAAGCGGGACAAATAATTCAGTGACCTGAGAGTAAAGGCCACTGAAGCAAACATACGCTTCCCATACCTGTCCATCGTACGAGACTCTTTGTTCGGTGGATGGACAGAAGAAGAAGTCTCCACTAATTCTTTCTTGGTCGCTGCCACTGCCACCACCATAGCATCAACAGGCACACCCTCTGATAGAAAGGACCTACCCTCTGGCACAGTTATGAAATTATTGGGCCTCCCCGGGACTGGTTCCAAAGTCTCTGAAGAGCTCCAGGCCATCCGACTCACTAAAGCCTGTAGAGGGTCAAAAGGCGGTGGAGGGTCGGGAACCAAATGCATCCAGGTACACAGACTCGTCCTCAGAAGGCGCAAGGGATTTCCAGCCACCCCTCTGTCTAAGGATTACCAGGATGTCTGAAAAAGAGACATCCACAGAGGGATCCCTTGGGGACCCTTTTGAGTCCTCCAACTCTGTATCTGAAGTGAGAGACTCAGGGGAGTCCAAGTGCTTCCCTTTGCATTTCCTCTTCCGAGGGACCTGCTCCTAGAGGTGCTCAGGGGAGGTTTTGGAAGAGGTAGGGTCACCCAATGGGGCGTCCTAGAGCATGGGTTCCCTGTGTTCGAGGAGGGGGGGGGATCAGAAGCAGACTCGGGCACTGAAAGATTAGGATCCAATGGAGCAGAGGGTGGAGAGGTCTGAGAGGACAACACACTCCTCATCACCTCGAAGACAATGCGGTCCCAGCCCAAAGGAGTCCCCGGCTCCAAAGAGCCAGGACATCTCCTCCAAAAACTGAGGTGGATGGCTCCAAGGCCAGTGTAGGAGCCGAGCTCACCTACGCCGAAGCCCTGAGAGGGAGACTAGGGTCGGACAAGGGTCCAATGCCACACCCCTCCCCTGGAGCAGACAAGAGAGCATCGGCGCCCAGATCCCTCGATAGACTGAGACAACAAAGAGATTGGAGCAGTAGTTGGAACCGATAGACCAGAGGTAATCGGAGCCGACGGTTCCACCACGACTTCCATGCACTCTGGCTCCGAACTTAAAGGAGTCGGAGGAGAAACCGATAACTGTGTGAGTTGGGGTGTTGGCGCCAATTCCTTGTGGGCTGGGCTCAATACTAATTTAGCTAATGCCTGTGTCTTGAGAAGCCTCTCCACCACCATCTCCACATCATGATCTGAAAGCCTGGAGTATCGAGAGGAATGAGAGGAAGACCGATGACTGCCTGTCACAGATTGCAACAGCGGTGACTGTGGAGCCGACCGCACCGGCTGCAGAGAGGGAGACCTGGTTCTCTTGTGAGTCCTAAATGGCTCCAAAACCACTGACGAAGGCACCTGAGAAAAAGCTTTGTCAGAACCGACACTTGGATCCGACAAACTTACAGGTTTATCCTTAGCTTTAGATGGCTCTGACGTCAGAGCCGACAAAGAAGATGGCTTAGGGGACTTATCCCGTTTTTTTGCTGGCTGAGAACCCTCAAATAGCAACATCAAAGGGGCTCTTAAGTAAGCCTCGTAAAATCAACTTATTTTTCCTCTCCTGCAGGACCCGAGAACTAAAAGCATGACATACAGAACACGAGTCCTGCAGGTGTACAGACCCTAAGCAATAGACACAGCTCATGTGCCCGTCCGTAAGGGAAATTTTCTGGCAGCATGAGTCTCACTTTTTAAAACCCGAAGGTTTTGACTCCTTAGAATCTTTGGACATGGTAGAGGTAACTACAATATTACCAAAGAGAAAAACACCAACAACAGCAACGACAAAAACTTTAAACTTTTTTTTTTTTTTTATAAACAGGAAAAAAAGTAGGGAAGTGGAAGAGTCTCTAAGTTAAATGGCAACTCCCCCGACCCAGGAGAGCCTCTAACTTAAATGGCTGCTTCAATAAGAAAAAAAAAAAGAAAGGGAGTTGAAAGGAAAAAGCCCTTAAACAAAGTCGGGCTAAGAGAAAGGGAACAGGGAATCCTCTAAATCAAACGGGTTCAAGGAAACAAGTTAGGCCTGAAGGAAAAGTATGACGGCTACAACAACAACAAAAAAGTAGGAGTGGAAAGGTCAGAAAAGCGCTAGCCTAAGATGAACAAATTCTAACACTAAAACTAAGAGAATTTAGCTATCTAAAGCAAAACATTTGAGTAAAATATCACAAAAAGAAAAAAATCCTTAGCCTGAGCCAGTATGAGCAATCTTGACGCTGCAAGTGGCAAACGAGATCTGGGTAACTACCGCTAGGCATGTTGGGATAGGGGCTAGCCCCGAGCCAGTAAAAAGCTCTCGAGCTATAGTATACAGCCGAGTCGGAGCCGAGGATTGGCTCCGAACCCAACCAGCAAGAACAAAGGCGAGATGGGACAACATAACATTCTTTATTTGCATTGTCATTCTTCTCCGACCTTCCTTATGTAACATCTGCATTCCAGTGCAGCCACTCTACCCTTTATTGTCATAGGTGCACAGCTTCTTGAAAGTTACCACAATAGTTAAGATTTATCCTGCCATCCACAGCCCCTTTGCCTATTTTTGCACATGGGGTCGGGGGTGGCATTTCAACATTTTTTTCCTACAAAAAAGCCTACCATTCTACCAGTCCCTGCTTTTGCCACTTTGTCTTTTACCCTCCTGTTCATGAACATGTCTGTATTCAAAGGAGACAACTCCTTGTAGTCATATGTGTTAAGTAATTTAAAAATTTCATTCATCTTTCTGACCTTTTCTGATATAAAATGCACATTCATTGTCCTCTTTTGCCATGTTAGCCCTGATTCTTTAACCATTTAAGTCCACAAGTGTCTACTTTGTTGCTAAATTACTTGATTATTTGCTCAGAGTCAGACAGTATGTAGGTGAACACTGGATGAATGAAAAGCACTCAGAGCCTTAACTCCCCAAGTTGTCAGGAAACTGCACTGCAGCATTCTTTTCAACGTATTTTGCCCAGATTATCCTCTCAGGATCATTTGCTTTGATAAAAAAGGAAATGGGTGTGCATCTACTGACTTCAATTGAAAGCTTTTAGTAAACTCTGAAATAATCTGACTGGACAACAGCAGAGGGTTAGTCCAGCAGCAGAGGAACTGAATTAAGTGGGTTTTATCAAAACACTTGTGCAAGTATGCAAATATTGGTGAACTAAACAGGAGCTTGCGTGCACAAGTGAAGATGGGATTAGTGAGCTGAAGGAAAAAATGGCGAAATGAGATTCACAGAAATCAAGAAAGGAAAGGTATTTAGAAGAAGAGTAGATTTAAGTAAAGATAGTCTTATCAAAACTAGATGCTTTTTGCAGATCAGCGCATAAACTGGGCTGCTAATATACGCCAGAATACAACTAGATGCTTTTTTGCAAAATAGTGCATACACTGTGCTGCTAATATAGGACCACTGTATTTCTCCTGCCAGAATACAACTAGATGCTTTTTGCAGACTAGTGCACACACTGTGCTGTTAATATAGGACCACTGTGTTCCTCCTGCCAGAACCAGATTTAGCACTCAGACAGTGAAATGGTTTGATGTATGCCGCGGTGATACGGCGGTAACGTTGTTACCTCACAGCAAGAGGTTCTCCCATTCGATTCTTGGCTTGGCTTGAGAGTGCCTTCTGTGTGGAGTCTGCATGTCCTCCCCGCGGCTGGGTAGCGTTCGAAAAGACATGCGTGTATAAATGGGCGTGCCTTCATTGAAGGTTGGGCGTCGAGCTGGCACCTCGGCGTTTCATAAAAATCTACTGCCAATCATTAGTGGACCGGAGTTCCGCTATGGCGACCCCTTACCGGGAAAAAGCCGAAAGACAAACAACAACACAGTGAAATGGTTTGATCAGCCCTACCCTTTAACTTTTTTCCCATGGGAAGCACCAAAATGCTGTTGCTAATAGGACAACCTGCTGCTGTCCTTGGAAGTTTAATGCTCTTCAGATGAGTGACTTGCATTGCCTCAGTTGGTTAATTGCTAAATAGTCTGGTCAAGTTTAGAGAAAATAGTTGCAAATCCCGGGTCTATATTGTAAAGTCGAATGCTTACCTTATCGAATACCTAAACCTCGACCCGTCTCCATCGAACCGCAAAAACATCGAACGTCCAGAAAACCGAAAGCAGAAACATTGAATCGTCATGGTTGGCCTTCTGAGGTATAGCTCCGTAAGCTAAGTGTGCGATAGTTACGGACCTTAGGGTTAGGGTGCGGGTTAAGGTAAGTACATAAATGGTAATGTATGTTAGATTTAGTGTATGGTTTTGTTAAGTGTATGTGTGTGGATTATTTAGTTTGTTTGGGTTTAGCTTTTTAAGGTAAGTGTGCGATAGTTACGGACTTTAGGGTTAGGTTGTGGGTTAAGTTAAGTGCATACATGGTGGTATATGTAAGATTTAGTGTAGGGTTAGAAGTAGGGTTTAGTTTAGGGTTAGAAGTAGGGTTTTTTTGTGGTTTATTTAGTTTGTTTGTGTAGGTTGTATGTAGTGGGCGGTGGGGTGGGACAAGTATGACAGTTCGACTTTTTGAATTTCGCAGTTTAGGGTGTTCGTGTTTATGTGGCTCGATGAAGACGGGTCGACGTTTAGGTATTCAATAAGGTAAGCATTAGACTTTATAATATAGACCCGCAAATCCCAATGAAATAAATACAGTGAGCCACTAAATGTTAGCCTTTTAGCCCAATGTGACCAGTCACACAGCTCTATGGTGGCTCATTTAAATAAAATATACTCTTCTGAGCCTGTGATGGCTTAGTATGTATTATTTGTATGTTTGAAAATGTGTCTTTTAAAGCTTCGCATTGTGAAAATGATTATGCAGTACAGTTGTGTCCATGGGTCATTTGGTCAAATGGGTCAGTTTATGTGGGTGATAGTGAAAAAATACAGGCCATGGCATGGAACATATGGTCATAGGAAGTACCAAATAATTGAGTCACAAGACTGTTTATGCCTTGCCAATACCAGCACTCCCTGCTGAAGAAGGTCATAACAGGTCAATCCCAGAGTAAGCTTATGAGTACCCATCCAATCATCTAGGTTTAATTTGAATGATATATGGTGTTTCTTTGTTTAGTTTACAGGGGCAGTGTGTTCCAGAGGTAGAATAGGCATTAAATAATGAATTTGTCTCTCCAGCATGTTTTATTTCCGTTCTTATGGAGATTTATGCCCATTGTTTTGTTATTAGTAGAGTTATTTGACTAACAAAGGTACAGGAAATCAGGGAAGATGGAGTCCCTAACAGAGTGGAATGCAAGGCATAGATTATAGTTACATAGTAGAATACTAAACTATCAATCAACCCAAGGAGCCATTTTAAGCCTAGCCATGCTTCCCAATAAAATTTGATAGGTGTTGGCTCCCAAGGGTTTTGTGCTGGTATATATATTTGGGCATGGGTGGGCAAGAATTTACAAGCTTCTTCTTTCTAATAGAAACAGGAAGAAGCTAAGAGGAAGTGAGGATGTCCAGCAAAGAGGTGGATGGATTGTGTGAAAGAAGATCTGTGACAGTCAGGCATGAGTGTTGAAGAAGGCAAGAATGTGGCACTGAATCGAGAATTAGCAACAGTTAACATAATACCCCCAACCCCATGTAGAAAAAAAATGGGAAAAGGGGGCTGATGATGATGATGATGATGATTCTTTCTAATAGAAATATAGATGCCAGACCAGGGGCATATTTATGGTTCCCCATCCACTGATCCAAGTTTTGCTTGAATGAGTACAGAGATAAACTCTATTTCACATGGATGGGAAGCCTTTTCCAGAGAAGGGGGAGCCTCTGAGACACATACCTGTCCCACCATCATGTTTTATTTATATTCCAGGAAAGGTTTAGGTCCCTGGATTGGGTGTTGCTGATACTGTTTGATCTAATGTTGTTAATCTTCATTCATTCCTTACATGTGGGTTCGGAACCGATCCTCGGTTCCGACTCGGCCTTTTACCAAGCCCACACCAGCCAGAAAACTCTCGGAACTAAGCTTTACCCATAGTGCCCTTCTCTAAGTTACCTCAGATCTCGTTTGCCTCGTAAGAAACAAGACATGCTAGACAGCCTCTCAGCTAAGTGTTCATTTTGTTAATAGTTTGACAGGAATTTTCTTCCTTTGACACTTTTCTTATAAAAAGTCTTGAGTTTTCAGTTGCACCCTTTTCGATAGTGCCTTCCTTTTCAGCCTTACTTCTTCCTTTTTTTTACTAGTTGGTAACTCCTCTACCATTCTTGTACCTTCCCTTACCCAGTTGGGTAGGCTTTCATACCATAGTTGGTACTCCTTCTGTTCTATCTCTTTTCTCTTAAGATTGTACTGCATTTCTTCTTATTATTTTACTGTGATATTGCTTAAATTTGGATTGTGTTTTCCCTGTTTGGGAATTATTATACTTATTGTGAAAAACATGTCAGAAAAAGAAAATGACTACTGGTTTTAAAACATTTGACAAATGTGACAGACAAATGCCTGTCGTAAACAGTTATATGTCTTGTGTTTACTGTTTAGGGGTTTTTCATTTATCAGAGAAACCGCCTTGTTATATATGTAAGACTTTCAGCTCCCGCACTCTTGTGGAATGTAAAAATAAAGTGTTGCTTGCTTGTTTACTAAAATCTCCTTTTTTGGAGGCAATCTCTCAGATGATGGCTTCCCCCCTCCGAGGAAAGAGGACAAAAAGAGGAGTAAGTCTCTTCCCACTTCTCATGAGACGAAATCTTTGAAACCAAAGCCTAAGGTTCCTAAGTTGTCACATAAGGAGACTTTGGTTCCGAGACTGAAACCCTCGGCTGCGATCCTGGCTCCAAAAGAGACGATTCCATCGGCACCATCTGTTCCTTTGGCACCGGACGTTGTTTGGTCTGCTCTGACCTCTGTTACTGGACCGTTAACTTTGACTATGGCACCGACTACACTGTCGGCTCCGATTTCTTCATCTGCTCCATCTTCAACACCGACAACCACCATGAAGACTGCCTCGAATCCGACTAATCTCTCCTTGCCTATAGTCACTTCGGAACCAGTGTTTTCCTTTCCTGAACTTCATAGCTGTCCTTCGGCTGCAACTTAGAGAGATGATTTTATTCCCAGGACCAGATACTCCCCGTCAATGGATCCCTTCTATGGACAGCAGTATAGTCCTTTCCTTGAACATCCAGTTTCACCGTCGGGGTTATATACCCATTCCTCCAAGAGCCTGTCTGAGTTAGATACAGTGAGACTGGTAGACCAGCTGTTGACGGTCAGAGGCATTTCTCCTCCTCAGAAACACTCCCTCCCAATTGGAGCCGAGGGCCCTGCTCCGAGGCCTCCACAGTATTTTCCTCCTCCAACTTCTTCGCAGGTTTTGGAAGTTTTGCCACTGGCTGCTACCCCAGTTCCAGTGGCTTCAGCACTGATAGTGGATCTCACTTCAGTGTTGGAGACTTCTCTTTGGTCTGAACCCTCTGTGGAAACAGGCCATCCTCGGGTTCGAGATTTGCCTGCCTTGGCAGCCCTGTCACTCCCGGAGGCTCCTTCCCTGTGGCTTGGTCCTTCGGGGTGGGTTGTGACCCTGGTTCTGAGTTTGTCCTTTTCAGTTCTGGGCTCCCATCCCTCCTCATGGGGTCCGGCCTTCCAGGTGATGGAGAGAGCTTTAGCCACAGCTGGCTCCCAGCTGGAACCATCAGTGTCAGAGACACACCCCTCCTCCTCCTGCTTCTGAGCCACAACTACTACCTGTCACTACTGTTGAACATCGGGTTTGGAAGCCACAAGTTAGCCTTCATCAAGGTTCCCCCTCTGCGGGTTCCTCCTCTGACGTTCCCCTCGAGGTGGTTACTTGCAAGAAAACATGCAAGAGGAAACACGTTGATTCCCCGGAGGAATCACTGACAAAAGAAATAGACTTTGATGATGGGGAAGGGTCCCCACGATCACCCCCTGAAGATGTTTCCTTCGGAGACATCCTGGAAATATTGAAACAGCGGGGCGACTGGAAGTTCACAACCCCTTCCCCACAGAGAATGTATTCTTGCAGGCTTTCTGAGCCTGACCCTCTACCTCCTGGGGGACCCCCCTTGCAGATGAACTTATCCAGTACATTGTGCAGCGGGCCTGGACGACACCTGATGCCATTGAGCCGATTGCATGTAGGCAAGATAAGATACTTTCTCCACCAGAAGATCAACCCTATTGGTCCAAAGGTCTTCCTTTTGATGCTATGGTGGTGGCAGCAGCCACAAAGAAAGAACTCGCTGAGGAGAGATCTACTGTCCATCCCCTGAACAGGGAGTCTCAGGCAATAGGCAGGATAGGGAAGCGGGTCTCTTCTTCAGCGACCTTTGCAATCAGGTCTATGAACTACTTGGCACACTTCACACAGCTTCAGAGAGACTTGATTTTGGTGCTTGCAGTGTCTGATGAGGTACAGGACAAGGTTGCCTCACAATTAGCCACCCTAGAGTCTATTTCCAACTTGTCCATGAAGTTGATTTCACACTCAACTGAAGGGACGGCAGGAGCGGCAGGTGCTGGGGTCATGGATGCAAATTTGTGATTTTGCAGACCCTTTCAAGTCCTCCTTCCTTAATGCCCCATAGAGGCCTCATCCCTGTTTGGCTCTAAGGTTAAGGATACCTTAGCCAGGTGTGAAAAGGACGGTAAGACCCTGTCTGCTGTAGGTGTCTGTTTCTCTATTCCTTAGAGACCCTACTCTAGGAACAACAGGAGTGAAAAGATGTGGTACTGAAAATCCCAGGTGCCTTTCCGTGACACACGGGCTGAATTTTCCCCCCGGGGCAGAGGGGGTAATTCAAACAGAAGATGTCCCTTCAGGGGCAGAGGGAGTCCACGTAACCAGGGATCCAGAGATTCTTTCTCCAGACAGCCCTATCACTACTCCTGAAGAGCGTCCCGATTGCTTGCCTCTGGAGGCAGTCGGGGGCCATTTTTTCTCTGCACCACTTTGCCTGGCAAGAGGTAACCACAGATACTTGGGTGCAGACGATAATAACCAGAGGATATCACATTCGCTTCCTTTCAAAGCCAAAACCAACCAGGCGCATTCCCAGCATTTTACCCAGTCAACAGGAATTTGCAGCAATAAAAATTCAAAAGCTGCTTCAAAAAAGAGTCATCCAAGTAGTCCTCTCAGTCCAACAAGGATATGGCTTTTACTCAAGATTCTTTTTAGTGCCAAAACAAACAGGGGACTGGAGGCCCATTCTAGACCTTAGCAACCTAAATAAATTTATCAAGCAAGTAAAATTCTGAATGGTCACGGTGCAGTCAATACTCCCTTTCTTGGGAAAAGACGAGTGGAGTTTCTCTGCTTCCGGCTGGAGGCCAATCATTACCAATTCTGAGCACTGCCCTTTGGTCTCGCTGTGGCCCCCAGAGTGTTCCCCAAATGTATGGCAGTGGTGACAGCTCACTTGAGACTACGAGGATTCCGGGAGTTTCCATATCTGAATGATTGGCTCCTTACCGCCCCAACCGAGCATCAACTGTTGTTCATCCTACAGCAAACATGGAAACTTTTGCCACACTTGGGCATCACTGTGAATGAGAGAAAATGCAAACTAACTCCATCCCAAAGGCTGCAGTTCATAAGGGTGGGGTTCGACACACAGATCTGTCGAGTATTTCTTCCACCTCACAGGTTGCATATACTGACACTCCAACTCAAACCAGTTTTGAAATATACCAAGGTTCCAGCAAGAGCAATTCTACAACTTCTGGGATCTTTGGCAGCTTCCATCACGATGGTTCCATTAGCGAGACTTCACATGAGACTCCTTCAATGGTTGTTGCTAACTCAATGGTCCCTGTTAGATCGCCCTATGTCTTACAAAATCAGGATAACCAGTCTTTGCAAACAAGACCTTCTCTGGTGGCTGAAACAGGATCAAGATCTACGGAGTTGCCCGTTGTCTGCCACTCTACCTTTAGCCACAGTGACCACAGATGCTTCATTGGTCTGGTGGGGGGGGGGCATTGTCAGGGACAGACAGTCCAAGGCACTTGATCGCCCCTGGAGGCCAATTTGCATATCAGTGTTCTGGAACTGAGGGCAGTGCTTCTCACATTGCAAGCATTCCATTCTGTCCTTCTGTCGGGAACAATTGCCATTCAGTTAGACAACATGTCAGTAGTCTGGTACATAAACAAAAGGGGGAACCAGATCTTACCCTTTATGTCAAGAACCCATGAGAATTTGGCAATGGGCGATAGCTTCCAGTCGCTTTCTTGTAGCAATGAACATTCCCGGGGATTCCATTGTGGTTGCAGACAAATTGAGCAGACGTATTCTGTTGCCTCATGAGTGGTCCCTCAATCCAAAAGTGGCAGCGAAGATTTTCATTCGCTGGGGTCAGCTTTGCTGCAATCTATTTGCCTCCCCCTCAAACCACAAATCCAGCAGCTACTTTGCCCTAATCCCTCCACGGGGGGAGTCACCAAGGGATGTTGTCCTACACGATTGGCCCACGGGTCTTCTCTATGCCTAGCCCCCTCTCCCATTGATACCTCAATTCATAAAGAAGGCTCTTTGATTGAGAAGCAAAGTAATCCTCATTGCCCCTTACTGGCCTCGTCAAATTTGGTTCCCTTTCCTGTGGCCTCATCTAATTTGTCAACCCTGGGTTCTGGACCCAATCCCAGACTTGGTAACGCATCCACAGGGCGTGATTCACCTGAATGTATCCAGTCTCAGGCTGACAGCTTGGTTTCCCCACTTCCGCTGATTGCCAGGCAAATGACCTATCCTCTCCAGTTCGTCACGCTCTCTTGGCTTCACATAAACTATCCACCAGAAGGCTTTACCTTAGTAAATGGAAGCATTTTTCTCTATGGTGTAAAGATAGACATATTGACCCTTTCTCAGCACAAGTACCTGTTGTTCTAGAATATTTATCTACTCAACTGGAATCCAGAGCTGCAGCTTCCTCTATTCGGGTCCGTCTGTCTGCAATATCCAACTACCATAATGGTTGTCTTCGCAGGTTCATAGGTAGGTACTAGGCTATCTATAAGCCTAGCCAGAGTGTCAGCTTTTGCCGCCCCATTGATTAATTAACTGAGCCTCTGTCAAGAAGAGCCAATGAAGTGATCCCAGGGGTGTATTTTCTGTTACCCATCCACTCGTCAAGGTTTCTCTTGAAGAGTGTTAGTGAGGGGCTCTGCCTAATGTAGTTAGGAATTTTGTTCCAAAGCATGGGGAGTCTCTGTGACAGGAATCTTTCCCTCCAGCATGTTCTATTTATTGTTGTGTCAAGGTTTAGCTCACTAGAGTAAGTGGCTTGCAGTGACTTGGATTTCTTTAGGTGGAGCATGTCCATCAATTCTGAGTTGGACATGGCTTTGTAAGTCAGGCAGAGATCACCTCTGAGTAAGCGATGTGCCACTGAGTACAGCCGGAGTTTTTCCAGTCGGGCTGCATAGGACATATGTTTGAGGCCAGTAATCCTCTTGGTGAGGTACTTTTTTGGTCTTTCCAGCTGCTGGAAGTGTCTTGTGAGGTACATCCCAAATGGGGCATTGTACTCTATGATGGGTCTGATGAGTGATGAGTAGAGGGGCACTGTAACCTCTTTATTTCTAGATGCGAACCCTTTAGTAATTAGATGGGCTACATTTGGCAATATGATGGTCAGAGGAGAGAGTACTGTCTACTTGGGTCCCCAGATCTGTTATTACCTCTTCTGTATTA
The DNA here is from genome assembly GCF_019279795.1 of Protopterus annectens. Taxonomy (NCBI): domain Eukaryota; kingdom Metazoa; phylum Chordata; order Ceratodontiformes; family Protopteridae; genus Protopterus; species Protopterus annectens. The sequence continues at coordinate 108,955,312 of NC_056732.1, read as the reverse complement.
AGGGGGCTGTCACCTATGTGGTAATTCATGGGTGTTTTGTTTTTCCCAAACAGGATGACTATGCATTTTTTGGCATTTAGCTTGAGACCATGACTTTTACCCCAGGTGTCCGTCTCAATAAGGCCCTTTTGGAGAATATTCGTGTCAGCCTGAGAGTCAATTATGGCTTTCAGTTTGCAGTCATCGGCAAACTTGGTTAGCCATAGTCCTTCTGTGTTTGCCTGTACTTCTGAGAAGTATATGCCGAACAGTAGGGGTCCCAGGACCGTGCCTTCTGGGACACCACTTGTGACTGGTTAGGGTCAGACCTGGAGCCCGCTATTCTTACAGTGTGAGTTCTGTCTGTAAGCAAGTTGGCAGTCCATCTTGTGGCATAGGGATTTATGTTCAGGCTGGTGAGTTTTTCTATAATTCCCGAGGTCAATTGGCGAGGTCAAGGTAGGCTGTGGGAACCACCGTCCCCTCATCTATGGCCTTGGTGACTGTCTCGAAGAAGTCAACCAGGTATAGTAGGCATGATCTGCCCTTAACAAAGCCAAACTGGGTCAGGTCAAGTGTTTTGAGGTTCCCAATGTCTTTGTTAAAGAGTTCCAAGATGATGCGCTCCATAGCCTTGCAGACCAGGCTAGACAGGCTTATGGGGCGATAGTTACTAGGGTCAGTTGTGGCCCATCATTTGTGGAGAGGAATAACCGTTGCTGTGTGCCATTCTATGGGCACATAGCCTGTGGAGAGGCTGAGGTTGAACAGTGTGTTTAGGTGGGGGGTTAGTTTGTTCTGTAGTTCGTGCAAGACACAGCCTGGGACACCATCTGGCCCCATTGACGCTGTGCTTTTGGCTTTTGAAAGGGCTGTTTTCACCTGTGCGTCTGTGATTTCCGGGACACTACACTTTTCCGGTATTGTTGTGGGCCCTTTTGGGGCTGAGAGAGGGGAGAAGTTTGCAGTAAATCTATCTGCCAGAATGTTAGCAATATCAGTAGGTTCAGTATATTTTGTGCTATTTTGCACTAGCTCAGAGAATATCTGTGAGTTGCCACTTAGATTCTTGACATATCTAAAGAAGGCTTTATGGTTATCTTTTGAATCCTTGGCTATTTTTCTTTCAAAGTTAGCCTTGGATGATTTTGAGGGACCTTAGTTTCTTACTGATACTGATCAGGGATGTCTTTCCTTCTTGGGATTTGATTTTTTTCTGAACTAGTTTCCTCCTTCTATTGTATAGCCTGTTTATGGCTGGGGTCCACCAGAATGGTTTCCTTCTCTTAGGAAAGTGAGTTTTGCTAGGGATGGCACGATCCATGCATCCTTGCAGGTACTCATATAGTGCATTTGTAAAGGTTCCTGCATCTTGGACACTGTTATCCTTTAGTGTGGGAGCTGTAAAACTTACCACTTCTGTCTTAAATAAGGTGAAGTTTGCTAGAGAAAAGTTTTTCACTGTGGTTTCCTTGGTTGGGGGTGGTGGTGTGGTGTGGACATCTAGAGTGATTAGTTTATGGTCTGCTCTAACCAGTGATGGATTGTCCTCCGGTGCGGAACACCTGTCGCCCGTGTTGGTGATGAACAGGTCCAATATGTTTTCACCTCTGGTAGGGGAGTTTACCAGCTGATCCAGGGCATTTGAGTTGATAAATTCCAGGAAGCGCTGGACCTGGGAGTTTGTACTTGAGTAGTTTTCCCAGTTAACAGTAGGGTAATTGAAATCACCCAATATCAGGGTGTTCAGTAGGACCTTCATGTTTTCCAGTGACTCTAGAAAGGTGGAGTGGTGGTCCTGGGTCATGGAGGGTGATCTGAAGCAGACCACATTTGCATTGCAGATTTGCCTGATGTTAGTTGCACATGGTTGATCTCAGAGGTATTGTGCTGCGCCACTAACCTGGAGGTGTAGGTATCCTTGATGAATATGGATGCACCCCCTCCTTTTGTGTTTCGGTCCATGTTCTGTGGCGGAAATGTGTGGTATGAGTTGTAGCCCGGTAGTACTGGGGTGCTCTGTGGAGCCTTGAACCAGGTTTCAGTTACTGCACAGATGTCGACGTTCTCCATACTGAGCAGTGCTTCGAGCATGTGCATTTTGGGATTTAAACTCCTGGCGTTGAGTAGCATAACCCTCATTTTTTTATTTGTGCTGTTTACAGAGGTGGGTTTGACTTTTGAACCTTGCCTAAAAAAGGCACTATGGGGGCAGCAAGAGCCTTGGCCAGTATTTGAAAGTCTAGGGGTGACAGGTGCAAGCCGTCTCTTGTGAAACAGTGAGGCTTGTCGAGCATGTCTTCCCAGACTGACAGACACTGGATCCCCTTTGAATGACATCAGAAGCTTAGCCAATTGTTGAAATTGATCATTTTTTTCTTTATACTGAGGTATCACTCTTGGTGAGCGCAAGATGCTACTCAGGGTCAGGGTCATACCTGCCTGGGCTACATGATCAGAGAGCTCTTCCATGTCTCTTTTCATGTAGTCCAGGGAGGTACGTCTCAGGTCATTCACACCAACATGAACAATGACAGAGTCATATTTGTACTTGTTCTGGAGTGACCTGAGTGCTTGTGTTATGTGGTGGATTCCTGCTCCCGACAGGCAGCTAACAGTAACCTTCTCCTTGTCCAGCCTAGTGAGTGAGACATAAGTGTGCCTGACTATAGAGTCACCTATTACTAGTGTGTTAGGTATATTATTTCACCTTAAGGGCTGTGATTGTGCAGCACACTGATTTTGTGTTTTATGTGTTGTCTGGTTTGTGACGGGAGGTGCAGATTTTTTGGGTGTCTGCTTTGGAGGTCTCTGATGCTTTTGCAGGTTTTTATTTAGAGCCTCCAAGTATGATTTAGTGTATTTATGTGTATTTTTTTGCCGGTGCTGGTTTAGTATGTATATGTGAGGCTGGAGGTGTGGTGCAAGTGTTAACCTTCTCCTCATGACTGCCTGTTCCAGTCTTGGGTGGAGAGAGCTTAGCCTTCAGTTTAGCTATATAAGTGCATCTCTTGCATATGTTAATGTTTTGTGGTAACATTGCCTCAGGATCCCCAGGTTCACCAGCTGAACTGGAGAGTATACCTGAAATTCCCTTTGGTCATGCCAGTATAGTAGGGTGAGCTGCTTAGTCTCTTGGTTGATGAGGGGTGAATAATGAGCCATGACCTGCTGGGCAATAAAGTGTTGGGGTATATTAGTGCTTGCTATTAGGTCTGAGCAAGTGCTGGACTGTAGGATGCTTTTTAAGTGCTTAGGTTGAGAGTTAGACTACTTTCAAGGGAAAAAGTGAAGAGGAGACTTGGTGGACCCAGGAATAATTTAGCCCTAGCTAAACGGCGCTGCCTGGACGTGCAAAACTGTGCTGACACGGTTTTTACAGCAGGGAAATGAAAGAGATAGAAATTAGCCCAAAATAGTCTATAACCTACTAACTTCTGGGCTGGAACCACTCCTCCAGGGACAGATGGCTGCTCAAAGCTCTCTCTCTAACAGGTGAACAGAGAAACCTCCTTCTATCCAAGTAAGGTATGGGCAACTCAGAAACTTGTAACACAGCCCTGAATTCAGCACTAGCCTGAAAACTGGACTATACTAGCTTAGAAAGGTGGGAAACAAGGAAACATTTTTTTGAAAAGATAAGGCAAAAACAGTAAAAAATACACTTAAAACAGCTTTAAACGACTACAAACAATAAAAATACACTTAGAACAGCTTTAGATGAATACAGGCAATCAGAAAAGGCTTTTAAACAAATTACCCAATTAACCAGTAAAAAAAATCTCAAAACTGAGCCCTGTTCCTGTAGTCTTCAATCAGACAACTTCTAACTGCACACTCCTGCCACTGGGGTGCAGGGGAACCTTCTCCAAAAAAGAAGGCCTGAATTAGTGCTCAAGTTATACAAAGAAAACTAGATTCAGCAGGCCTGAATCTAGTTTATGCGACAGCAAACAAGGCACACCAAGTTCAGTAAGAAACAGTTCAAATATGCAGGCACTATAAGCCTCTAACCAGAAATTCCCAGCTCAGAAGGGCAGAGTCCAGCCTCTTCTCTCACAAGAGTGCAGACCACAAGCCTTCTTAATGTAAAATGACTGGCCTGAAGCCCAAGTACTTAAAACAGAACTAATACACTTTTAGAATAACAGACAATGAGCCTTCAATCTTCAGTTCCCAACTTAGAAGGATGTAAGCTACCTGTCCTGCCACAACATTGCAGACCACAAACCTTCTTGATGTAAAACAACTGGTCTGAAGCCCAAGTGCTTAAACCAAAAGGCTTAGAATGATATCTACACTTTAATCAGGTTACTACTAAGCAGTAATAAATACAATTGAATACTTTTAAGAAGGCCTGGATTAGTGCTCAAGTTATACAAACAAGGCTAGATTCAGCAGGCCTAGATCTAGTCTATGCTACAGCAAACAAGGCACACCAATTTCAGTAAGAAACAGTTCAAATATGCAGGCATTATAAGCCTTTAACCAGAAATTCCCAGCTCAGAAGGGCAGAGTCCAGCCTCTCCTCCCATAAGAGTGCAGATCACAACCCTTCTTAATGTAAAATAACTGGCCTGAAGCCCAAGTGCTTAAACCAGAATCCAGGAAACAGGTAGCTAGGGACTCTGTCCCACATGTAAGGAATGAATGAAGATTAACATCAGATAAAGAAGTTATGTCGTACCATAACATTCCATCTGTGTTGTTGATCTTCATTCATTCATTACAAACTCGCTCTCCATCCCCCTCCAAGGGCTCTTGGAGGTTTGGTTATGGTTCTTCCAGTCCTGGTAAGGTACTTGCTTAGAGAAAGCCTCTGCTTTCCTTTCTAGAAGCTGTCCTGTCCTTTGAGCAAACTCGATCTGAGGTAACATGGAGAAGGGCGCTGTGTGTAAAGCTTAGCTTGAGAGGTTTCTGGCTGGTGTGGGCTTAGTAAATGCCTGAGTGGTTCTGAACCCACATGTAACGAATGAATGAAGATCAACAACAAAGATGGAACTTTATGGTAAGACATAACTTCTTTTTTACAGATATGCAATATGTCCATTATTGCTGGATAGAAGGATGCTTTGTAGGCCGGGTATAGGTCACCTCTCAGCAGCCTGTAGGAGGCCAAATGTAAGAACTGGGCTTTGAGACAGTCCTCATAGGACTTGTTTTCCATACCATGTATTCTTTCTGTGAGGAAACTCTGAAAATGCTCCAGTTGTTGCATATGCCTGGTTAGGTACATAACATAGGGAGCATTGTACTCAATGGCTAGACTTATGATTACAGAGTACAAAGGAACAATCACATGGGGTCCACCAGAATGGTTTCCTTCTCTTAGGAGAGTGAGTTTTGCTAGGGATGGCACGATCCATGCATCCTTGTAGGTGCTCATATAGTGCATTTGTAAAGGTTCCTGCATCTTGGACACTGTTATCCTTTAGTGTGGGAGCTGTAAAACTTACCACCTCTGTCTTAAATAAGGTGAAGTTTGCTAGAGAAAAGTTTTTCACTGTGGTTTCCTTGGTTGGGGGTGGTGGTGTGGTGTGGACATCTAGAGTGATTAGTTTATGGTCTGCTATAACCAGTGATGGGTTGACCTCTGGTGCGGAACACCTGTCGCCCATGTTGGTGATGAACAGGTCCAATATGTTTTCACCTCTGTTAGGGGAGTTTACCAGCTAATCCAGGGCATTTGAGTTGATAAATTCCAGGAAGCGCTGGACCTGGGAGTTTGTACTTGAGTTGATTTCCCAGTTAACAGTAGGGTAATTGAAATCGCCCAATATCAGGGTGTTCAGTAGGACCTTCATGTTTTCCAGTGTCTCTAGAAAGGCGGAGTGGTGGTCCTGGGTCATGGAGGGTGATCTGTAACAGACCACATTTGCATTGCAGATTTGCCTGATGTTAGTTGCACATGGTTGATCTCAGAGGTATCATGCTGCGCCACTAACCTGGAGGTGTAGGTATCCTTGATGAATATGGATGCACCCCCTCCTTTTGTGTTTCGGTCCATGTTCTGTGGCGGAAATGTGTGGTATGAGTTGTAGCCCGGAAGTACTGGGGTGCTCTGTGGAGCCTTGAACCAGGTTTCAGTTACTGCACAGATGTCGACGTTCTCCATACTGAGCAGTGCTTCGAGCGCGTGCATTTTGGGATTTAAACTCCTGGCGTTGAGTAGCATAACCCTCATTTTTTTATTTGTGCTGTTTACAGATGTGGGTTTGACTTTTGAACCTTGCCTAAAAAAGGCACTATGGGGGCAGCAAGAGCCTTGGCCAGTATTTGAAAGCCTAGGGGTGACAGGTGCAAGCCGTCTCTTGTGAAACAGTGAGGCTTGTCGAGCATGTCTTCCCAGACTGACAGTCACTGAATCCCCTTTGAATGACACCAGAAGCTTAGCCAATTGTTGAAATTGATCATTTTTTTTCTTTATACTGAGGTATCACTCTTGGTGAGGGCAAGATGCTACTCAGGGTCAGGGTCATACCTGCCTGGGCTACGTGATCAGAGAGCTCTTCCATGTCTCTTTTCATGTAGTCCAGGGAGGTACGTCTCAGGTCATTCACACCAACATGAACAATGACAGAGTCATATTTGTACTTGTTCTGGAGTGACCTGAGTGCTTGTGTTATGTGGCGGATTCTTGCTCCCGACAGGCAGCTAACAGTAACCTTCTCATTGTCCAGCCTAGTGAGTGAGACATAAGTGTGCCTGACTATAGAGTCACCTATTACTAGTGTGTTAGGTATATTATTTCGCCTTAAGGGCTGGGATTGTGCGGCACACTGATTTTGTGTTTTATGTGTTGTCAGGTTTGTGACGGGAGGTGCAGATTTTTTGGGTGTCTGCTTTGGAGGTCTCTGATGCTTTTGCAGGTTTTTATTTAGAGCCCCTGAGTATGATTTAGTGTATTTATGTGTATTTTTTGCCGGTGCTGGTTTAGTATGTCTGTGTGAGGCTGGAGGTGTGGTGCAAGTGTTAACCTTTTCCTCATGACTGCCTGTTCCAGTCTTGGGTGGAGAGAGCTTAGCCTCCAATTTAGCTATATAAGTGCATCTCTTGCATATGTTAATGTTTTGTGGTAACATTGCCTCAGGATCCCCAGGTTCACCAGCTGAACTGGAGAGTATACCTGAAATTGCCCTTTGTTCATGCCTGAATAGTAGGGTGAGCTGCTTAGTCTCTTGGTTGGTGAGGGGTGAATAATGAGCCATGACCTGCTGGGCAATAAAGTGTTGGGGTATATTAGTGCTTGCTATTAGGTCTGAGCAAGTGCTGGACTGTAGGATGCTTTTTAAGTGCTTAGGTTGAGAGTTAGAGTACTTTCAAGGGAAAAACTGAAGAGGAGACTTGGTGGACCCAGGAATAATTTAGCCCTAGCTAAACGGCGCTGTCTGGACGTGCAAAACTGTGCAGACACTGTTTTTACTGCAGGGAAACGAAAGAGATAGAAATTAGCCCAAAATGGTCTATAACCTACTAACTTCTGGGCTGGAACCACTCCTCCAGGGACAGATGGCTGCTCAAAGCTCTCTCTCTCACAGGTGAACAGAGAAACCTCCTTCTATCCAAGTAAGGTATGGGCAACTCAGAAACTTGTAACACAGCCCTGAATTCAGCACTAGCCTGAAAACTGGACTATACTAGCTTAGAAAGGTGGGAAACAAGGAAACATTTTTTTGAAAAGATAAGGCAAAAACAGTAAAAAATACACTTAAAACAGCTTTAAATGACTACAAACAATAAAAATACACTTAGAACAGCTTTAGATGAATACAGGCAATCAGAAAAGGCTTTTAAACAAATTACCCAATTAACCAGTAAAAAAATCTCAAAACTGAGCCCTGTTCCTGTAGTCTTCAATCAGACAACTTCTAACTGCACACTCCTGCCACTGGGGTGCAGGGGAACCTTCTCCAAAAAAGAAGGCCTGAATTAGTGCTCAAGTTATACAAACAAAGCTAGATTCAGCAGGCCTGAATCTAGTTTATGCAACAGCAAACAAGGCACACCAAGTTCAGTAAGAAACAGTTCAAATATGCAGGCACTATAAGCCTCTAACCAGAAATTCCCAGCTCAGAAGGGCAGAGTCCAGCCTCTCCTCTCACAAGAGTGCAGACCACAAGCCTTCTTAGTGTAAAATGACTGGCCTGAAGCCCAAGTACTTAAAACAGAACAAATACACTTTTAGAATAACAGACACTGAGCCTTCAATCTTCAGTTCCCAACTTAGAAGGATGTAAGCTACCTGTCCTGCCACAACATTGCAGACCACAAACCTTCTTGATGTAAAACAACTGGTCTGAAGCCCAAGTGCTTAAACTAAAAGGCTTAGAATGATATCTACACTTTAATCAGGTTACTACTAAGCAGTAATAAATACAATTGAATACTTTTAAGAAGGCCTGGATTAGTGCTCAAGTTATACAAACAAGGCTAGATTCAGCAGGCCTGGATCTAGTCTATGCTACAGCAAACAAGGCACACCAATTTCAGTAAGAAACAGTTCAAATATGCAGGCATTATAAGCCTTTAACCAGAAATTCCCAGCTCAGAAGGGCAGAGTCCAGTCTCTCCTCCCATAAGAGACAAGATCACAAACCTTCTTAATGTAAAATAACTGGCCTGAAGCCCAAGTGCTTAAACCAGAATCCAGGAAACAGGTAGCTAGGGACTCTGTCCCACATGTAAGGAATGAATGAAGATTAACATCAGATAAAGAAGTTATGTCGTACCATAACATTCCATCTGTGTTGTTGATCTTCATTCATTCATTACAAACTCGCTCTCCATCCCCCTCCAAGGGCTCTTGGAGGTTTGGTTATGGTTCTACCAGTCCTGGTAAGGTACTTGCTTAGAGAAAGCCTCTGCTTTCCTTTCTAGAAGCTGTTCTGTCCTTTGAGCAAACTCGATCTGAGGTAACATGGAGAAGGGCGCTGTGTGTAAAGCTTAGCTTGAGAGGTTTCTGGCTGGTGTGGGCTTAGTAAATGCCCGAGTGGTTCTGAACCCACATGTAATGAATGAATGAAGATCAACAACAAAGATGGAACTTTATGGTAAGACATAACTTCTTTTTTACAGATATGCAACATGTCCATTATTGCTGGATCGAAGGATGCTTTGTAGGCCGGGTATAGGTCACCTCTCAGCAGCTTGTAGGAGGCCAAATGTAAGAACTGGGCTTTGAGACAGTCCTCATAGGACTTGTTTTCCATACCATGTATTCTTTCTGTGAGGAAACTCTGAAAATGCTCCAGTTGTTGCATATGCCTGGTCAGGTACATAACATAGGGGGCATTGTACTCAATGGCTAGACTTATGATTACACAGTACAAAGGAACAATCACATGTCTGGCTCTAGATGCCATACACCTGCATATAAATTGTGCAGTTAGAATGGTTTCCTCACTATAATAGACACAGGATGGTCAAATGCCAAATCACTGTCTGCAATCATTCCCAAATCCATGATTACAGAGTCTACTTTTAGGGGTGGTATTGTCAATGTAGTGGTTTGTTGGGTAGCCTTCTTTCCGAAAGATGTTTTGATGTGCTTCTTGACACTGAGTTTTAGACCACGACATTGGCACCAGTTATTAGTCTGTTTCAAATCTTCTTGGGGGGATATTTGTGTGTTGGGGGATTCAGTGATTGTACCTCATTTGCAATCATCTGTGAACTTGGTCAGCCAAAGGCCCTTGACATTAGACTTGACCTCAGTGAAATAGATGCAAAACAGCAGCAACCCCAGCACTGAGCCCTGAGGCACCCCACTAGTAACTGGCCTTTTAGTGGAGATAGACTCTCCTATTATAATTTCTCTTGCCCTGTCTGTAAGCCAGCTGGCTGTCCAGTGGGTGATGGAGTTTATACTTAATTTAGTGAGCTTTTCTACAATGACAGAGTGGGGTATTGTGTCAGATTTCTGGGCCAGGTCAAGTTAGGCAGTACACATCATTTTGCCCTCGTCCATTCCTTTAGTGACCTTCTTTAAAAAGTCCTCTTTGTTGAATAGGCAAGACCTGCCCTTGGCAAATGCAAAATGATTTGGGTTCAATGTTTGTAGGATACCTGTCTCATCATTTAAAATATCCATGATTATGCTATCTATAATTCTACTTATCAGGCTAGTCAGGCTTATGGGTTGATAATTCCCTAGGTCCATGGATAGCTTATCCTTGTGCAGCAGGATAATCATTGCAATCCTCCATTCATATGGGACAGATCTGTTTTGTAGGCTGTGATTAAATAGTGTTTTCCAGTGGTACCGATAGTTCATGTTTCATGCTATTAAGGAGGCTTTCTAGGATATTATCAAGATTCATCTATGCAGTGTTCTTGGCCGTGGGGAGTGCCTTGTTACTTGCCTTCTAGTGATAGTTGGAAGAGTTATGAATGCAGGTATTTCCTGAGGGGAATCTGGTGGAGAAAGGGCGGTAAAATTAGAGCTTAATTTGTCTGCCAAGAGGTTGGCTATATTGTCTAGTTCTGTATAGGTGGCACCATTTACAACTACTTTGGTATTTTGCTATGTATTTCCTTTGAGGTTAGAGATATAACTGATGAAAGTTTTGTGATTGTTCTTGACCCAGAAGGCTAATTTATTTCAAATTTGGATTTGGTGGACTTGATAACCCCAATGAGTTACTTATTTATGTTGACGAGGAATTTTCTACCTTGCTAGACATTGCACCTCCTAATGTTTGCCATGAATTTGTTCCTTGTGTTATACAGCCTGTTGATGTTGGGATTCTACCAGAACAACTCATTTTTGAGTTGATCCTATGGTTAATCTTGGTAAGTACATCTGACACTATGCAGCTGTTTCTATGATTACTCCGGGTTTCACTGAACAATTTCACATAAGCAGCAGTGTTCTCAGGGTTTGAGGTGGTTGAAATTTTGCCAGTGTGTCACTTAGTAGTAGGATGTCTGCCCCAGAATAATTTCTAAAAGTTCCACAGTTAGCCAGTGTCCCTGGTTTTACATTTACTTCAAAGAAGACAGCTTTATAGCTTGAGCTGACCAGTGAGAACATTACACTAGGGACAGTGCAATGTTCCACTATGCTTGTGAGGACCAGGTTAAGGATGTTTGCACCTCTAATGGGCATATAGATTAACTGGTCCAATGTGTTTGCAAAAAGTCCAGGAATCTTTGGTCCTGCATGTTAGGGATTGTGTGTGATTCCAAGTTTATATTGGGGTAGTTAAAATCACCCATGTGTATGTTATTAGGTTAAATGAAAAGTGTCTCAAGTACATTTAAGTATGTACCTATTATAGTTTTCTTGGGTCACAGAGGGGGACCTATAGCTTGCAAGGATACAGCGTGGGACTTTGTCTAAGGTAATTTGGATATGGTGAAGTCGAACAGTGCTACACTGATGGACCACCCTTGAGGTGTGTTTGTTTTTATTGTAAATAGAGACACTTTCACACTTTGTTCCTTCCTGTGCAGTAGTTTAAATGTGTGGAAGACATTGTATCTTTACACTGCAGGGGTTCTTTCTGCTGCTTTAAACTGTGTCTCAGTAACTGCAGAGACATCTGCATTTCCCAGGGTGATGAGAGTTTTGTAGGGAGTGGATTTTTTTGTTTAGACTCCTGGCACTGAGCAGTAATACCTTCAGATTTTCTTGGGCTGGTTTAGCTATGTCAGTAGGTTTATCAGGTTGATAGCTCCTAAAAAAGGCAGCATGGGGGTGGACAAGGTTTTAGTCAATATATGAAACTCCAGAGGGGATGGGAGTAGACCAGACCTGATGAAGCAGCATGGTCTGTAGACCGTAACCTCCCAGGCTGACAAATATTGTACACCCCCCCCCTTCAAATGGCGCCATACTCTTAAGTCAATTGTCAAAGTTAGTTATTTTTTGTTTTGTTTGTGTGTGTGTGTGTGTGTGTGTTTGTGTGTGTTTGTGTGTGTGTGTGTGTGTGTGTGTGTGTGTGTGTGTGTGTGTGTGTGTGTGTGTGTGTGTGTGTCATTGAAAGCCTGTTTTTTTATTATAAGCGCTTGTATACGAGAGCCTTGCCTCCACTGGCATTATGTAACTACATCTGTCATACACTGTATCTTTTTGTTTAAGAATTAAGTGGTTCTCAGTAAACATGAGGCAATTGTTACTTTGCCTCAGGATGCCCATAACCACCATGCAGGCTGCGGAGATAGCAGAGAAGTGCCTGTCCATGACTACAGATCCTTATTTTCTGTTTTAGATAGCCGAAAGTGAATTCAAATAAGGCAATCAAACAAACTAGATAGAGACACACATTTTTAAAACAATTACAACGCAGAGAAACCATCAGCAATGTCAGTGAAAGGAATGGCGCTTTACAGTAATAAAGGGCAAAAAAAAAACAATAAATAATTTGAAAATACAGCAGCAGTACTTTTAAATATCTTATAAAAGTGCAGACAAAATCAATTTATAGTTCTTGCCTGTGCTAGGATTGCTCTGGATACAAGACACGTTTGTGATTTATGTGGAAATGCGACAGATAACAGAAATGAATTTTTGTGTGTGTGGGGGGAGTGTGGGGAGTTGGATACACTAGACAATCTCGACGTACTGAAATCTCGAATTTCAGTACGTCAAGACCGAATAGTGGAAAGTGCAGTTACTCGAAACTACACTATGCCAAATGTGGAAGTGTCGAATCTGCAAATGTTGAATCCGCTGCTATTGTGGTGTCGCATTCGTTACGTGTGGTGCGGTTTGTGGATTTATCTGAGGTTTCAAGTAAGTGTTGTGTGTTTGAGGATATTGGGTAGGGATTTTAGTGTGTGTGAGTGTGTGCAGTGGTGTTTTTTGTGTGTCTGTGTGCTTAGTGTGACCTCGGAGTTGGAATATATAAGTAGGGGGGGGTGTGGGGGGTGCAGGGGGGGGTTGCCCTCCCTGCTTATAGGTAGGTTAGGTGTGTTTCTGTGTGTTATGTTTGTTTAGTTAGGTAGGTGTATGTGTGTGTAGATTATGTCTTGGTTTGTGTGTGTGTGAATGGTCGCGGTTGTGGTATTCGTGATTGTGGGTTTTCGACTATTCAGTCTCGAAATACTGAAATTCGACATTTCAGGACTTCGAGATTGTATAGTGAATCCGGGGAGTTGGGATTCAGTCCACAGCCATCCTAACAATTTTGGCACAAATAGGCTTAACATGATGAGACACTTCTCTGGCTGAGGTGCAAGAACCTGTAAGAAACTGACCAAAGCAGGTAACACTCCATGCCTTTTCTGGCAGCTGAAGGACTTTAGCCAAATAATCTTCTTGGTTAGTAAGCATTTGCTTTTTGCTTTAACTGTAATGTAGTTTTATTTAATAATCCCTTTTCTTGTACCACTGCTTCACTTATTCTTGTTATTTTTAGCCGTAATTACTAAATCATCTGCATATTGACAGACAAATTGATACTGTCAGTGGTATTTAGCACACTTGTCTTTGGTGCAGAAGGCTGTGGGTTCTATTCCCACATCAAGTAGATTGATTGCTTACACTGTGCAGTGCAGCATAAGGGGGACTGTCCTTCAGGTAAGACATTAAACCAAGACCCCATCTGCCTAAGTTGGTGGTAGCTCAGGTACATGTAAAAGATCCCATGGCACCTATCAAAAAAGGAGGAGGTTCTTTATTAGGGTCCATATTAAAAGATCCAAACTTATCAAATAACTAAAGATCGATCTTGTAATATCAAAAGCCAAAAAACGCGAACAGCTGATTGAACGCAGGGAAACAATTCCCTTGGCCGTTATGCAGATTATGCCCTTTTCTTCAATGTGGAGCCATCTCAGAGTTTGTATAGTTAGTTAGTGGGGGGCACAAACTGATTTCGGTTTAAACGTTTTTTTTTTTCATGCGGCCAAGGGAAATGTTTCCCTGCGTTAAATCGTCCATTTGCGGTTTTTAGCTTTCGATATTATAAGATCGATCTTTAGTTATTTAATTAACTAAAGTTTAGATCTTGTAATATAGACCACTTTATTAAGCACCATATCATATTTACAGTATTTACAATATTTAGGTATTATACATTATTTACAATTATTTATATCTTTTACACTTGTAATCTACCCTCTACTTAAACTTTTCAATACATTCCATTCTTTTTATTTACATTTCTTATCCCTCCACTCTTTTTTTCCACAACCAAAATCCTATTTTCTTCAATATTTCTGACAATATTCATTTTCCATTAAATTGTTTCTCATGTAATCTTTCATTCCATATAGTCCATATTATATAAAACATCTTTTTATCTATTTATAGCATCTTTTCTTCCTTTATTGCCATAACCATATTCTAAAATACTCATATTTATATCCTTCATTCCTTTAATACCTTCCACAATTGTTTTTACATAATTGTTCTCATAATTCCTTCACACTTTTGCATCTTAAAAACATGTTCTGTAGTTTCAGCTTCACCACAATAATTGCATACTCTTTCTTCTATTTTTATATGGCCTATTAGATTTTACTGACAATTTCTTTATTGTTAACCTCCACAAAAAATGTCTAGATTCAAAATAGTTTTACACCCCTCCAATCTTGCCTTAATGGCTTTTATTTTTTCTCTCTAATTGTTTCCATGGATATACACAATAATGCTTGTTCATTATATTTAAATACAGCTCTTCCCTCTTCTTTTCTATATTACCTATGCTTATTTTCCATAACAAAATTTTACTTGATACTCTTTTATTTCCTCATTGAAATATCCTTTAAATCTTTTTAATTTACTCGCTCTTTCCTATATTTTGTTATATTCTTCTTTCATAATTAAACTAATCAAAGCTTTATTACTTTTTTTAACCATGTTAGCACTTTATATAAATTCAATGATGCTGCATAGACAATAGGATTAATCAAACCTAATTCCCCTTCCTCTTCCTTAAGATATAGCACCCCTCATTTCACTGGGTTTAATCTGGATCCCTTTATAAATGAGAACACAGTTGACATTAATTCTTTTTCATACTTTACAGGCACCTTAAACATGCCCACTATATATGTAATTTTTCCTAATAAGACAGAATTGATTAAATATACTTTGTTCCTCTATATCAACTTATATGTCCTCCAAAACAAACATATATTCCTTACTTTTTGTATCCTATTATTCCATCGTTTCATTCTCTGTAGGTCAATACCAGATTTTATACCTAATATATCTATTTTATATCTATTTCTTCACTATTAAACTGAATACCTCCTATTTTACCCATTGTTCCTAAGCCTTTCTTTTATCCTTATTTATACTCATACCAACAGTCTCTAAATATTGATTACGTTGCTTAATAACTACCTCCATCCATTCTTTAATTTTTGTTATTAAAATTATATATCAGCACAAAAAACATCACTGGTACTTGAATTCCTTCTCTAGTCCTGTATTCTGCTATTCTTAAAGTTATATTTATCTTGCTAATGACTGCATTCATAAGCTATGCAAATAAAATACTACTCACTGGACATCCCTGCCTTACACCACTTATAACCAACCATTCATCACTATTTTCACTTTATCATTTCATACACTGAAACAAATCTTTTTTTATTATTTTTTCACTTATATTATATTTCAATATATTCCATAAAGTGTCATCTTGTATCTTATGAAATGCTTAACTCAAATCACCTGCCATAATTTTAACTTCAGAATTTCCATTTATTATATCATCTACAGTTTCTCTCATTATCATCAGAAGTTCTTGATTTCCTTTCCCCTTTTTTCCAAATACTGTTTCTTCAAGTATTTTATTTACTTTATTTTCAAATCTCTTCTCTATTATATTCAAAATATCTTAGTCTATGCTATTTAATGCTGTTGTTCTCCAGTTTCTTATGTCTTCCTTTTCTTCTTTCTTTCATATAAATTTCATAGCTCAAACACATATTTTTTCTTCAATGCGTTTCTCTAACCATTCATTTAATACTTCCACAAAATACTTCTTCTGCAGGTCTAGCATATCTTTATACATATAATATTCAAACTCATCCAGTCCTGTGGCTGATTCCACATTTGCTGCCTTTAACACATTATTCTTTCTTCCACAGTTATTTTCTTTACTAACCCTTCATTATCCTCTTTAGTTATTTTTTTTTTACTTTACACTTTTGTTTTTCTTCTATCTTATTTCTTTAAATGTCTTTTTTTATATATATTTTATTACATTCATTATTTCTTGTTCTGTTTTAACATTTTCTCCTTTCTCATTTCTTATTTCTCTTATTATTCTCCTTCTTTTACTACTTTATTCAGATAGGCTGCAAACTCTTTTTCCCTTGTAAAAAGTATCTTTGTTTAAACAGCATTTTTTTTAAGTTTATCTTGATTTATTTCATATTTCTTCCTCTATCTTTCAAAAAATTCTTTTTTTTTTCGTATCACCTCTTTACACACTTCATAACTTACTTCCTTATATTTTTGTTTTTCTTCTTTTCTTTTTAAATGTTGTCATTCCAAGAAAAAAATCTTATATTTTTCTTTAAAACGTATCTACCAACAGGTCCAGTTTTTGTAAAACACTCCTATACCTATATCTTTCCACAGTTGTTTAATCCTTTCTCTACCTTCTTCATCTAAATAATTTTCATTTAATCTTTTAATACCTGTATATCTTCCTTTCTTAAATATCTATCCAAATTGCCAAATTATCTGAAAATCCTGTAACTTTTATTCCTTGTATAATTTCCAAACTTTCCAAAATTATAAAATAATCAGTTGCTGCTCTTAAGTTGCTCCTTTTATAGGTCCATGTATTATTATTATATATGTGTATATATATAATTTTCCACTTTTCAATATCGCTGCTGTTATCTTAACATCAGCACCCTCTTTTCTTCTTCTTGTTAGGTCACAATTAAAGTCCTCCATTAATATTATCTACACGTTCACACTTACATAATCTAGAATGCTTTTGAACATATCCTCTCTTTCTTTTTGTGTAACATATTCATAAACTGCAATAAATCTATAAACTTGCTTTTTCCACCTCACATCTACCACTGTTACTCTACCCAGTATTACTAAGGTGTAATCCATAATTCCTATTGACTTCTGACATAATAATCCTATACCTGAGCGTATTTCTTTTCCCAATTTCCAAATAATCTTACCTTCCCATATTTTTCTAATTGCAATCTCTCCCATTGTGTTAAAATTATTGTATCTTCCAGTATAATAATATCCATGTTGTGTTACACACCATTCCAATACACCTAGCCATTTTTTGATATTATTTATGATACATGTATTGTTAAAATTATCAGCTTTTCCTTGTATTATTTTTTATTTAATTTCCCTTCTATCCTTTATTTTTTTTATTTTCTCTCATACCTACAGTCTTGAATTTCCATTTTCTTTTACCCTATTCCCAATAGAAATCTTTACCTTAATCACGCTCCAATTAATATCCTCTTCATCACCTCATTCTACCATTTATCCATTCCCTTCTTTTTCTATCCTTGTTTCATTTTTTTCATCTTCTCCTATCCCATTATTATCTATCATTATTTGTCCATTTCTACTCTTTTAATTGATTTACCTCTAAACTTTGTTCTTGTACTCTCCTGTTCCTTCTCATACTTTTCACTCTCTTTCTCGTCATCTTCTGCATTTTCATTACAATCCATGCTTAAATGCCATATTTATTCACATTTTACACATTTCATGTCATATTTTTTTAGCTTCATGC
The DNA here is from genome assembly GCF_019279795.1 of Protopterus annectens. NCBI lineage: Eukaryota > Metazoa > Chordata > Ceratodontiformes > Protopteridae > Protopterus > Protopterus annectens. The sequence continues at coordinate 108,937,646 of NC_056732.1, read as the reverse complement.
TCCACCTTCAAACAAATATAACACTTTCTTATAGCACAATTTGCTAATTAAATGATCATTCTTGCTACAAAAGAAATGCATTTTCAGTTGCCCCCAGTATTTCACAGTACCTATGTTTCCTTCTATAGTTATACTGGGAATATGCATTATTTTTTATTTTCCATTTTTACTAGAACACCATATTCTTAGCTCTCAGTCCATAAACGTCTGTTATTATTTTTGTAATGTCCATATCATATTTGCATATAGTCTTTAAATAGCCTTTTAATACTTCTTTTTCCTACTTCAGTTAGAAACTGCACACAAATTGTATTTTCTTCTCTTAACTGAATACTTGAATAACATATTAATTTTTTTAACTAACATGTTTAACCTGGTTGATTGCTTTATTCTTGTATGTAATAATAACCAATTAATCTTCTTATGTTACTGTTAAACTTCCTCTGACTATATCCTTGTATGTAATAATAATTAAGTGCTCTTCTGATGTTTCTGTTTAAATTCCTCTGTCTCTTTTGGAGCTTTTCTCCCCGGGCCTCTACTGAAAATGGACATATATCCAGCTAGACTAGCCCGGTCAACAAATGTAAAATAAAATAAATAAATAAAATAATAAAATATGAGTTCCATGGATTATTTTTTTTCATACTGTCCTAAGAATTTCTCCATATACTGTCCTGATTCAAAAAGAATATCACAAAATGCTCTTATGTGTTGTACTTAAAACCCCAAAGGAAAAATAATAATACTTTATGACTAATACCATACATGTTAGTAGCATCATTGTTCTTTGTTTTGATACTTACCACTGGTTTTCTCTTCTGGTTTTGCTCTTCTTACATCAATCCTTGTCTTCTTTCAGCTTTGATCACAGCATCTTTCTTTCCTTTGTTTACAATCTCTGCATATGTAAACATTTTCTTACTGCTCACAACACCCTCTTGAAATATGCATGCTTTTCAAACAAGCTAGTGCACTGGCCAAGCATATCACAAGTTGCTTTCAGCTCCTTCTGGTAATCCAGCTCCTCTTTCTGATTTATCTGGCAGCACCCAATCTGTTTCCACTCCTAGCATGTGATCCTCTATATTACTCAAACTTACTTTCTCATCAAAATTTTGTTCATCTCTGTCCATCATCTCCATCAACACAAAAGTTTCCAGACCTACTTCCTCCAACTCTGTAACAACAATCTCCTCTTTTACAAATTCTGTTTGTGATATTTCAGTATTCTGCAACACTCCACTCTCAGCCTGCTTTCTCCTATCTTCCATCATCTTGGAAAAACTCTGGCCTCAACAGCACATTGTGGATGAAAAGATAATGGCAAGTTCCCTAGTGGTATGGCCAAATTTCCGCTAGTCAATATAAATACCACCTCGGGTCTTCCCTGAAAAGAGGCCATAGGCCTAGTGAGACTAACGTGGCCAACAAAGTATAAATAAATAAAAATAAACATGCTGCATCCTGGGTATCACTCATAGTAGGATCCCTGCCCCCCCCCCAAAAAAAAAAAAATTAAGAATTGAGACTCTACTGACGTAAGAGTTGCTAATAAGGTAATACAAAGAGAGACAAGGGAGGGGACAACTGACTCTTCTAGTACATTACACAGTGGAATGGATTCCAAAAGTTTGGGATAGCATAGTGGACAGTCTCTGCCATGTTACTTTACTACTCCAAACCTAAAGTTCATCCCCTTCACCTGTGATGGGTACACTAAAATCAGTACTTTGCAAAGCCAAGATACTGAATGTTCGAGACTCCTGATATGAGCAGCTACTTGGACTCTGAAATATCCTATGGAAATAAATTTTATTACCCATTCCTTACACAGAATAATCTGTCTGAATAGGTTTGCACCACAGCTCTATCTATGTGGCTGCTCTGATACTGCAGGCAGACTGCCTGTGACACCACAGCTGCCATACAGGTGGAGCTGCATGGCCATAATGCCATCCTGAAGAGTAGTGTCACCTGTATGATGGACAAGAAAATGTATACATGACAGATAGCACTGCTGTCATGCATGCATTTTCCCTGTCATGAACTGGGCTGGGTAAACAGAGCCTCTAGCTCACCAGGAGATTTTGTCCTTTTTGATAACAGTATCTGTGTGAGACATCCCCACTGAATTTCAGGGTTGACTTGCAGACTATATAACCAAGCACATATATGATCCTCAGCTGGTCCATGGCTCTCTTGTAATAGCAAAAAAGCTCCACCAGTATGTGACATGTGTTATTGTAGGCATTTTAGCTTCCCACCATGTACTTTCAACAGAACCATGTCCCTTTTAGATGTGAAGCTGTTGCTTTACAAAAATACCACCTTGACTTTAAGCGGTCACTCCATTGCTTCAGGGTTGTACATTGGTGGCCTTTGCCAATGTACATTTGTGAAGTTTTTCTGCATTGCATCATGATTCTCCTTTTGCAGTTTGGTTTAGGTCTCCACTATTTCCCATAAACATATGCTAAAAGAGGTCTGGCAGAGTCCTTGATTTTGGACTTGGGTTTGGGGTAACTGTTCGGCTTAGCATGTTACTCCATACTCTAGTCCTTTTGTAATTTGTAAATACAAAAAAGGTTGTAAGGAAAGTCACCAGGATGACCACAGCAAGAAAGAAGGTTTATTCAAACCTCAGCACAGCACAGCACAGTAAAACACCACAAATTAACACTCCATCTATTATACGTTTATGTCAAAAATAAGACTTCATCAGATTTTTGACGTAAACGTATAATAAATGGAGCGTTAACTTGTGGTGTTTTACTGTGCTGTGCTGTGCTGTGCTGGGGTTTGAATAAACCTTCTTTCTTGCTGTGGTCATCCTGGTGACTTTCCTTACAACCTTTATTGTATTTACTGGTTGGTTTAAGGTTGTGGTTCGCTTCATATTTTTGGATTCCTTTTGTAATTTGGACAAGTAAGCAAACTGAATTGAGCGAGTTTGTTTACTATGCTAGATACAAAATAAGATCACTATATACTTTTGTTTCATCTAGACAGCAGCAACATTATATCCTTTTCAGCACACACAGTGCCAGTGAGATACAAGACTGATTTTGGTGGCTGTATTCTGTAGCGGTAACATTGTTGCCTCACAGCAAGAGCTTTTCCCGTTCAATTCTCGGCTGGAGTGCGGGAAGTGCCTTCTGTGTGGAGTCTGCATGTCCTCCCCGCAGTTGGGTGGGCGTTTGAAAGACATGCATAAATGGGCGTGCCTTTGTTGAAGGTTGAACGTCGAGCTGGCACCTCGGTGTTCGTGAAAATCTTCTGCCAATCATTAGCGGACCAGAGTTCCGCTGTGGCGACCCCTAACTGGGAAAAGCCGAAAGACAACAACAACATTCTGCATTAGAAATACTGCAAGATGTAATACATCATATCGGGCAAAATTTAAGAAATGTAGTTTTATGAATTTTGTTTATGGCAGGTCGTAACCTGGTCTTGTAATGGTTTAAGCTCACACACTCACACACACACACACACACACACACACACACACACACACACACACACACACACACATGCACTTTGACTTTCTGTGAGGTGTAGCATCTGAGCTGCATCCTTTTATTACACTGGCATTTTGGAAGTGTCACAGGTAGATATTAAAGTTCTTGTCTCTAACATCAATAACTTAATAAGTCCTAACAAAGGACTCCCATTAGTCCAAAAGCTTGAGGAACTGTAAAAATCTGTGATGGTCCAGTAAAAGGTATTATATCACCTCTTTGTTTCAGTGTCTTTGTCCATTTGTTTGTGGACCAGCACATGATTTCTTAATTTACAGTATGATAAAATTTTACAGTTTCATATTTTCAAGGAAAGGATGTCACCTGACTCTATCAAATTAAAGGCTACAAATGATGTATTATCTCTGTTTTTGGTAAAATCACAGCACTACCAAGAGAGCTTATGAAAAAAAATATATGTAATTTGAAAACCTGAGAAACATCAAGTAGCTATAAAACAGCAACATAAATGCCTAACTTGAATAGATTTGTGTCATTATTTAAGCTAGTACAGCACAGTACCAGGCATTGATATCAGTTAATTAGGCCTAGAGTTACTCCTTGGCCAGGAAAAAGATACCAAGCAGAAAATAACAAATGCTTTATTTTATACCAGCAAGTTGTTGACATAATATCAAGAAGATATAGTCCTAAAGAACATCCAAGCACTGGTAATAGAATGGGTCTGCAAACATTTTCATTTGTTTGTTTAACAAAATGTAGAGATGATGAATTTGTTTTGCAAAGAGTTTACACTAATCTTTGATCACATTGTAATATACACAGTATTTAATGGGCAGATCATGTACAGTGCGAGGAAGTATTTATTTTTGCATGATGTCTGAAATGTTTGGGATGGATTCCCTGACTATGTCACTGGGAAGGAGAGGAAATTCAAGAATTGCTAAGAGAATCATTATGCTGCACTGCTAGGTAGTACATAAATATATGATACCAGGTAACATCTCTGCAGCAAACCCCACTTAAGATAGAAAGATGGACACTGAAGTTGTAGCTTTATTAAAGTGCATTACTATGAGAAGGGAAAAGGAAACATTGCCGATTACATATCTAGACATTATGTTGCACACATAAAGAAGGAAGTCGTACATGAGGAAGTGGATGATGACTGTGCAATTATGATAGATGAGTACACAGTCCCAAGGAGAAATATAAAGAGACTGAAACAAAAGGTAATATAATATTATAGCAAGAGAGAAAATTTTATATTAATGGCACGTGGTACGAGAGCAACAAAGATGATGCTGATTCTGAACTTATAAAGAGGTATGAGAGGGGTAAGGATGAGATAATAATTTCCAGTAATAAGAGCAGCTTATTATAAGGGTTAAGACTTATAATTTCCAATTACATTCAGAAAAGATGAATTGAAATAGCTAATGGAGACCACCTTGATGTGATAAAAACTAAACCAACGGTTGTAAGCATTTGCTTCCAAAAAATGGATGAAATGACTGAAAACAATTTATAAGACTATTTGCTCTATTGAATCAGACACTGCAAAACAAGTGTGTATCATTTCAAATGTATGGTTTACTAAAGTAAGTTTGGACCAATGCCAGCACAGATATTTATGGGTCTGGCTATAACAGACTTTCTACTTATGATCATTGGTGAATTCTCACAATTGCATGTTATTCGTGTTACAGTCAGTGTATACAGTAAACTTAGTTCTGGACTATGGTTGCAGTGATTGGAATTCCAAAAAATACAAGTATGTGATAAAGGTTTTACCTTTTATTGCACACAGTTCAAGCAATCCCATGAAACTCTGAGAATAACTCATACAATGGTGACTGCATCATAGCCACATGCAAATAGAATTGTAAACAGAGACTTATGGCCAGCATATGGAAACGCACAGGAAAAAAGTGTTAAACGGAAGGGGACATTTGAATACCATGCTAAGTAGTAAGGAATTATAGATGTTCCACCCTATTCACAGTGGTCAATCAGCCAGCCTGCTGTTTAGAAATCAGTTTTGAAACAGCATTCCATCTGTGACCAAACACGAGCATATGTCCAATTAAACTATAAGAAAAAAGACTTGGAATATAGATTTTAAATGAAGACTCATTTTGATTTCAAGGGACAGGCTAGGGAGCATACTTTCCAGAAAGGAAAGTCTGCATTACCTACTGGTGGACAAAGACTGAATATTCAAGCATCAATTGCCCAAGGTTCACCTCGCCTACTATTGGATTTTCTCTATAGGAAATCATTGCCGGCAAATTGTGCCAGCAGTGGTACTGCTGTTTTGGAGGTAATTTCCCCTTTCTTTGAGTTGGTGTGATCATTGAGTTTGTATATATAAGTTCAGGAGATGTTCGAGGAGCAGCCCCCCTGCAAAACACATTAAAAGTACTTTTGGCAGTTTTTTTTTCTTGACAAATGCATTCCAAGGATTCTGATCCTTAGTGCATTCTAGCAGGAGCATTGTTTTATAGTTGAGAAAATGCTTGAAAATTAATAATGTATTTGAAATGTTTTAATGGGATGCTTATTGAAGACCATACAGAAAATGTGTAAAATGGCTGTAATAATGTTGCATACCAAAACATTTTTTATGATCTAATTTTATTCATTTTAACTGATAATGCAATAAAAATTATTTTAGTCTTTCAAACTCCATTCCATTTACTTTGAAGTTTTAGTTGTTGGCTTCTTTTATTTAACATGTTTATTTTGTTTATTTCTTCTGTAAGGCTTGTGCTACTGGAATAGAATTTTCTGAAATCAGTTCCAGGCATCTTTTTTTTCCAGAAGAAAATAGCATTACAGCAACTAAGAGCAGAACAGCTAAGGGGGTACAGGATCTGCAGTGTAAATGAGGAACATAAGGTAAGACTAAAGGAACTAACTGCAAGATTTGTATCAAAGAAGAGAAAGAAGCTTTGCTGGAAACTTCCAGGAAACCCAAGTGAATCAATCCCTAGGAAAAGATTTACTAGCACAAGGGCGCTTTTACAGGGTAACTCAGATGTTTGGAATTGATTTACTAACTATGTCACTGGTTAGAAGAGGAAGTTATAGAATAACTAAGAGAATCATTACGCTGCTCTGCAGAGTATTAAAAGAAGGCACGCTGCAAGGTAATAACTCTGTAGCAAACCCTATTTGTGTGGAACTAGACAGGCTTGGGACATAAATAGGCCATTTTTGTCTTCAGAGATCTATTGACAAAATATATTTTAAACTGCAATACCAAATCATTAAAACTGTAAACTCTGCATGCATAACAAGAATTCACAAATCGGTTTCTACTCTTTGATGCATGTATTTTTTCTGTCAGTCAGTGTGTTGTATGAAGATACACCAGCAAAACAACACTCCTATGTCAAAATAGAACATTTTCCATAAATGATGAAGCATGACCATAACTTGTAAGCAGCAGATTAATGAACTGTTGACCTGATTCCTTAGAAATTAATTTGGGGCAGACATGATGCTAAAAGAGATTTTGATGCAACAGTAATTTGATAATTTAGCTATGCATATTTTTGACGCCTCATCTGATGTCTGTGTGGTTTGCATGTCATCTCAGTATCTGCATGGTTTTGTCCAGGTAATCTGATTATCTTCTACCTGGATCTGGATGCCCCCATGTTCTCCTACACCCCACTTTTCATAAATTATTGAAAAGCAAAGGAAGGTTTGTATAAGATTATTTAAAAATGAAAGTAGTGGAGGGCAAATATACCACATTATGGTAGGTCATGATATTAGTATATTTCAGGGTGCTGCATTTCTTCTGTTTAGCTGGAATCAAATGGTTTGTAATTTATTTGTTCATTTGCTGGCTTATGTGGGTTGGGGTGGCACCACTGGTGGCTTAGGCCATGTTTGTGAAAGTAGAGATGATGCTTGTATACCCTTTGTCTCATCTGATTTGTAAAGCCCACGAGTTGTGTCTCTCACAACACTGCAGATAACTGGTGAATGAGTTATCAGAAACCCACTATTAGGAATTTAAAACTTTTTAACTTTTTGTTTGCATAATACAATGCAAGGCAAATTTAAAACCAAACACCAGGAGGGTGCCAACACCCTCCTTAACCACGTAGACACAGTGGCTCACATAAACTAATGAGGATGACAATGTACCCCTATTCTTAATTCAATTTACCAACTCCTGCCAAACCTGTGTATTCTAGTTAGCCTACTAATCCTCGCAGTCCATCTGTGTCCTTGTTAACTGTTGATGAACATATGAATTTTTTTGTAGTCTGGTATGTGCCACATTCTCAGTTTTGTAGGATTTATAATTGCAAAAACACAGAAGTACACCACCTGGCTTTAGCTCTGATCATCCTGCTGCACACAACAAGCAGTGTTACTTTGAAAAGGTTATTCAGGAATTGTAATAAGACATACTGTGTTAGTATATTGTGCAAGTCAGATGAGATGTATGGGTGCAAAATATTTGCTGCGGTGCTGGTGGTATGGCTTGTATACTAAGTGTTTTAAACCTCACTGTATATGACTATTTATATTGTATTAATATGTCATGACTATATTTTACTGATTGCAGATTTCCTCTAGAATAGCCACCTTTCACTTATCGTATGTCCATATTATAACCTTCAGCTTTATATTTTTCAGTGTTGCATAAAACTGCCTATTTTGTAACTGGAGCTTTTCTTCTCAGGCCTCCATTTTAAAGGTGCTACTACTGCCCAGTCAGACTGACTAGGTCAAAAAAAGCAGTAAATAAATTAGTGTTAGTGGCTGGACATAAGAAAGGGAAGCAGGGACTATATTACCAGGGATTTATATGCTTTAGCCAGCATGAATAATAACGGGAATGATGCATTTAGCCATATGGAACTTATATGTTTTGACAATGACGAGCGAAAGGGAATTAGTGAGGCTTAGTTAGGCTGCCAAGATTTGTATTGTCTAGAATTCATGAATATAGACTTTGGATTCCTCAGTATTTTCTGTAGATTGCCCTTTGGTCATCCCCAATGTCAAAGGTCCCTAAGATGAGTAAAGACCAAGCAACACAGGGGTGATTCTTGGTCACTGAAGGAGCAGCACTGTAGGGCATACAAATCAGCCACCCAACACAAATGCCACTGGGGTCCTAGTTACAAAAAGCAGACCAGTTTGTTCATTACTAACATGTACAAGGAACAAACTGGTTGGTTTTGGAATAGTGCCAGGGTCACCCATGCAACAAGCTTATGGAAGACCCATGAGGCAGATGGCAAGCAGAAGGGGAAACATTGACAGCTAAGACAGTTAATAGACTGGGGGGGGGGGGGTCACTTGAAGTTGACATGTTGGAGTGGCTGGTGAAGAATGTGGGAAGGGTGATCACTGTCCGTCTGAACTGGATAACAATGATAAAGTGCAAAATTAGGATGAGTAGGTTAAAGATGTGCAGCAGGTAAGTATAAAGGATAATGAGGGAAACGTACTCACAAGTGAGGAGAGTGTGTTGAGTAGATGGAAAGAGTACTTTGAGGGGCTGATGAATGAAGAAAATGAGAGGGAGAGAAGGTTGGATGATGTGTGGATAGTGAATCATGAAGTGCAGTGGATTAGCAAGGGGGAAGTAAGGATAGCTATGAAGAGGATGAAGAATGAAAAGGCTGTTGGTCCAGATGACATACCTGTGGAAACATGGAGGTGTTTAGGTGAAATGGCAGTGGAGTTTTTAACCAGATTGTTTAATGAAATCTTGGAAAGTGAGAGGATGCCTGAGGAATGGAGGAAAAAGTGTTTTGGTACCAATTGTTAAGAAGAAGAGTGATGTGCAGAGCTGTAGTAACTACATAGTTTCATAGTTTCATAGTTTAGTACTAGGCTATCTGCCATGGGGCATTTGTAAGCCTAGCCATAGTGATGTGGCTTTCGCCACCCCATAAAATGGTACAAAAATGCACAGAATAGATTTAGAATACTGTGCCTCTGTCTAGTAGTGACACAGTGAAGGTCTCCTTATATAATAGAATTAGTTTACTGTGCCCCTGTCTAGTAGTGACACAGATGTGACCCCTGGGGTAAACGTACGATCTCCCATCCACTCATCAAGATTTCTCTTGAAGACAGTCAGTGAGGAGCTCTGCCTAACATGAACTGGGATCTTGTTGCAGAGCATGGGAAGCCTCTGGGTTATGAATCTATCCCTCCAGCATGTCCTATTCATACTTGTGCCGAGGTTTAAGTCTTTAGCTCTCGTGGTTCTGATGGATTTGGATTTTTTGAGGTGGAGCATGTCCATCAGTTCCGGATTGGACATGGCCTTGTACGTCAGGCAGAGATCACCTCTGAGCAGGCGGTATGCTACTGAATAAAGCTGGAGTTTTTTTAGTCTGGCAGAATAAGACATATGTTGGAGACCCTTGATCCTCTTGGTGAGGTACTTTTGTGGTCTCTCCAGCTGTTGCAAATGCCGGGTGAGGTACATACCAAATGGGGCATTGTACTCAATCATGGGTCTGATGAGGGAGGGGTATAGGGGTACAATGACATCCTTGGATCTGGATGTGAATCCCTTCATGATAAGGTGTGCAAGGTAGAATGTTTTTCTAACCACTTTGGCAACATGGGTGTCAAATGAGAGGTCGTTGTCGACTTGGGTCCCTAGGTCTCTGACTACTTTTTCCGTACTCAGTGGGTTGCTGTCTATGTGATAATTTGTGGGTACTTTGTTTTTCCCAAAGGGGATGACTATACATTTTTTGGCATTTAGTTTAAGGCCATGACTCCGGCACCAGTTGTCCGTTTCTGTGATGCATTTTTGTAGGATGTATGTGACCGCTGGTATATCGACTATGGTGCCTAGTTTGCAGTCATCTGCGAACTTTGTCAGCTACAACCCTCCCATGTTTGCTTTAACATCTGAGAAATAAATACCGAACAAGAGGGGTCCTAGGACAGATCCCTGTGGGACACCACTTGTGACTGGCTTTGAGTCTGACATTGCTCCAGCGATTTTAACTTTATGGGTTCTGTCCTTTAGCCAGTTTGCAACCCATCTAGTGACATAAGGGTTTACATTTAAGCTGTTGAGCTTATCTATGATGCCTGAGTGGGGTATTGTGTCGAAGGCCTTAGCCAAGTCCAGGTATGCTGTATGGACTGCTTTGCCCTCATCAATGGCTCTAGTGACTGTTTCGAAAAAGTCAACCAGGTTTAAAAGGCAGGATCTGCCCTTTACAAAGCCGAACTGGGTGGGGTCAAGTGCTGTAGGTCCCCAATATCTCTGTTTATGAGTTCCATAATGATTCTTTCCCTAGCTTTGCAGACCAGGCTGGTTAAGCTTATGGGGCGGTAGTTCCCAGGGTCTGTAGAGGTACCCCCTTTGTGGAGTGGGACCACTGTTGCTGTACGCCAGTGTTCAGGTACATATCCTGTAGTAAGGCTAAGGTTAAATAGCATTTTTATGTGCGGGTGTAGCTCCTCTTGGAGTTCACGTAGCACGCAACCCGGGATACCGTCAGGTCCCATTGATGCTGTGTTTTTAGCTTTGCTGAGGGCGGCTCTCACCTGGACATCTGAGATGACATGGAGATTACATTCAGCTGGGATAAGTATTTCTTCTTTTGGGGGTGAGGGAGGGGAGAAATTTGCACTGAACCTGTCAGCCAGAATGTTGGCAATATCTGTGGGTTCAGTGTATTTTTTGTTGTTGTGAACTAACTCTGAGCATATCTGAGGGTTTCCGCCCAGGTTTCTAACATAGCTGAAGAAGGCTTTGTGGTTATCTTTTGTGTCCTTAGTGATTTTTCTCTCAAAGTTGGCCTTGGATGTTTTTATGAAAGAACGTAGTTTTCTGCTAGTGTTGATCAGAGATGTCTTCCCTTTATGGGATTTTGCTCTGTCGTGCAGTAGCTTCCTTCTTTTGTTATACAATTTGTTAATGACTGAGGTCCACCAGACAGTATGCTTGCCTTTGGTGGAGAGGGACTTGGATTTATTTGGGATTGCATGATCCATGCATTCTTGGAGATGTCCATAGAAAGCATTTGTGAAGGATTCAGCATTGTGGGATGTGGTATCCACTGGCCCAGTGGGCTTAAAGGATACCATCTCTGTCTTAAGAAGAGTTAAGTCTGCTTTTGAGAAGTTTTTCACTGTGGTCTTTTGTGCTGGGAGTGGAGGTGGGATATGTATATCCAGGGTGATTAGTTTGTGGTCAGATCTCACTAGTGAGGGGTATACCTCTGGTGTGGAGCATTTTGTCCCTATGTTTGTGATGATCAGGTCTAGTATATTATCTCCCCTAGTGGGAGAGGTGAATAGTTGTTCCAGTGCATTTGAATTTATGAATTCCAGGAACCTTTGGGCTAGGGTGTTAGGGCTAGAATAATGTACCCAATCTATGTTAGGGTAGTTGAAGTCTCCCAGTATGATGGTATCTTGTGATACATTCATATCCTCCAATGTCTTCAGGAAGGCTGAGTGGGGTTCCTGAGATTGGGAGGGTGGTCTGTAACATGCTACCAGTTGTATAGCAGTTTTTCCTATGGTTAGTTGCACCTGTATGGTCTCCGATGCTTCATGTGTTGCTACTAACCTGGAGGTGTGGGTGTCCTTGATGAATATGGACACTCCCCCTCCCTTTGTGGTTCGGCCCGGGTTTTGGGGCCGAAAAGCATGATACGAGGTATAGCCTGGTAGCACTGGGGTACTCTCAGGAGCCTTGAACCAGGTCTCAGTCACTGCACAGACGTCGATGTTCTCCATACTGAGGAGTGTATCGAGTGCCTGCATCTTGAGATTTAGACTTCTGGCATTGAGCAGCATTACCCTTAGTTTTTTTCCATTTTTGTTTTCTAAGGAGGTGGGTTTGTCTTTTGAACCTTGCCTAAAAAAGGCACTATTGGGGTGGCAAGAGCCTTAGCCAATATCCGGAAGCCCAGTGGTGACAGGTGCAAGCCGTCCCTTGCGAAGCAGCGTGGCTCGTCCAACATGTCATCCCAGGCAGACAGACATTGGATCCCCTTAGAATGACACCAGTACTTGAGCCAATTATTAAAGCTGATCATCTTGTCTTTGTATTGTGGCATCATTCTTGGTGAGGGCATGATGCTGCTCAGGGTCAGGGTCATACCAGCCTGGGCTACATAATCAGAGAGCTCCTCTATGTCTCTTTTCATGTAGTCCAGGGAGGTACGTCTCAGGTCATTCACGCCAGCATGGACAATGACGGAGTCATATTTGTACTTGCTTTGGAGTGACCTGAGTGCGTGGGTTATGTGGCGGATCCTAGCTCCCGATAGGCAGCTCACAGTCACCCTTTCCTTGTTCAGCCTGGTAAGCGGGACATCAGTGTGTCTGACTATAGAGTCACCTATTACTAGTGTATCAGGCATGGTGTTTGGCCTTAAGGGCTGTGATTGATTGACACACTGATTTATTGAAGTATGTGTTGCATGTGTTTTGTTTGAGGTGGTGGATTTTTGGATGTCTGCTTTGGGGGCCTCTGTTGTTTTGGTAAGTTTTTTATTAGAGCCTCTGAGTATGTCTTTGTGTTTTTATGTGTTTGGTTTGCAGTTGTGGTAGGTCTATGTGGGACTGGGTTTGTTGTGTGTGTGGTTACCATCTCCTCCTGTCTGGTCATGCCAGCCCTGAGTTGAGAGAGTTCAGCCTCCAGTTTGGCTATATAGTTGCATCTCTCACATGTATTTGTGTTTGTTGGGAGGAGGAGAGGGCTGTCTGTGTACATGAGACAATTGTAGCATTGTCTCAAGATACCCAGATTAACCAGCTGAACTGGAGAGGACGCCAGTAATCTACCACTCGACATGCTAGAACAGTATAAGGGAGTGCTGTGCCTTTAAGGGAAGTGGATATTCACAGGGGTGGTAGGTGGATGTAGTGCTTACTTAGTATAAGAGTGCTTACTTAGTAGAGAAGTTTTGAGAACAAGTGCTAGGCTTATAATATAGCAAGTAGTCTGATTATACTAAGAGTAGAGCTTCCTTAAGGGAAAATTTGAAGAGCAGACTTGGCGGAGCCAGAAGAAGTTTAACCTTGTTTAACTGGCGATGCGCTATGAGCACAATCGCGCAAAGCTGCGCAAATGCGGATTTTAAACAGGGAACTTCAAAAGAGCTAGAAATTGTCCAAAACAACCAATTACTACAGCTCTTGTGCTGAGGTCACTTCCTACAGGGACAGGTAGGCTGCTCAAGGCTCTCCACTCCCACTGGTGAGCAAAGAAACTTCCCTCTATCCAAGTTAGGTAATGGAGAACACAGGAACTACACCACAGCCCAGAATACAGCAAAGCCTGTAAACTGGTCTAAACTTGTCAAGGAGAGGCGGGAAAACAAGGATTATTTTTTTTATTTTTTTTTTGTTTTGTTTTTAGATAGAAACACACAGAAAATGCAGAAACAGTAATAAATCAGTTACACAGGCTAGCACACTTTAGTGGGCAGCCTCAACAGTTAAATTAAACAAACAAACAAACTTTTGATGAAATTCGACTAAAATGTAACTTTAAGTGCAGATATTAAATAATGCAGCAAACAGCTAAAAAAGCAGTTTAAGCTTGTTTAGGGTAAGCTAGAGAAGGTATTTCAAGTAAAAAAAACAGGAAAGATACTTAAATCCAGAAAGTAGTCGCTTTTCTGAGTTCACTGTTGCTAGGACCACTCTGCAGGACCACGAGGAGCTTGTCTGAGTAGTATAGCCAGAAAAAAACGCACAGAGGCGGATTTTAAACAGGGAGTTTCAAAAGAGATAGAAATGGTCCAAAACAACCAATTACTACAGCTCTTGTGCTGAGGTCACGGTCACTTCCTACAGGGACAGGTAGGCTGCTCAAGGCTCCCCACTCCCACTGGTGAGCAAAGAAACTTCCCTATATCCAAGTAAGGTAATGGACAACACAGGAACTACACCACAGCCCAGAATACAGCAAAGCCTATAAACTGGTCTAAACTAGTCGAGGAGAGGCGGGAAAACAAGGATTATTTTTTTGTTTTTTTTTGTTTTTAGATAGAAACACACAGAAAATGCAGAAACAGTAATAAATCAGATACACAGGCTAGCACACTTTAGTGGGCAGCCTCAACAGTTAAATTAGACAAACAAACAAACAAATTTTTGATCAAATTCGACTAAAATGTAACTTTAAGTGCAGATATTAAATAATGTAGCAAACAGCTAAAAAACAGTTTAAGCTTGTTTAGGGTAAGCTAGAGAAGGTATTTCAAGTAAAAAAACAGCAACGATACTTAAATCCAGAAAGTAGTCGCTTTTCTGAGTTCTCTGTAGCTAGGACCACTCTGCAGGACCACGAGGAGCTTGTCTGAGTAGTATAGGCAGAAAAAAACGCCCAGAGGCCGATTTTAAACAGGGAACTTTAAAAGAGCTAGAAATGGTCCAAAACAACCAATTACTACAGCTCTTGTGCTGAGGTCACTTCCTACAGGGACAGGTAGGCTGCTCAAGGCTCCCCACTCTCACTGGTGAGCAAAGAAACTTCCTTCTATCCAAGTAAGGTAATGGACAACACAGGAACTACACCACAGCCCAGAATACAGCAAAGCCTGTAAACTGGTCTAAACTAGTCGAGGAGAGGCGGGAAAACAAGGATTATTTTTTTGAGTTTTTTTGCTTTTAGATAGAAACACACAGAAAATGCAGAAACAGTAATAAATCAGTTACACAGGCTAGCACACTTTAGTGGGCAGCCTCAACAGTTAAATTAAACAAACAAACAAACAAACAAACAAACGTTCGATGAAATTCGACTAAAATGTAACTTTAAATGCAGATATTAAATAATGCAGCAAACAGCTAAAAAACAGTTTAAGCTTGTTTAGGATAAGCTAGAGAAGGTATTTCAAGTAAAAAAACAGCAAAGATACTTAAATCCAGAAAGTAGTCGCTTTTCTGGGTTCTCTGTAGCTAGGACCACTCTGCAGGACCATGAGGAGCTTGTCTGAGTAGTATAGCCAGAAAAAAATGCCCAGAGGCGGATTTTAAACAGGGAACTTCAAAAGAGCTAGAAATGGTCCAAAACAACCAATTACTACAGCTCTTGTGCTGAGGTCACTTCCTATAGGGACAGGTAGGCTGCTCAAGGCTCCCCACTCCCACTGCTGAGCAAAGAAACTTCCCTCTATCCAAGTAAGGTAATGGACATCACAGAAACTACACCACAGCCCGGAATACAGCAAAGCCTGTAAACTGGTCTAAACTAGTCGAGGAGAGGCGGGAAAACAAGGATTATTTTTTGGGTTTTTTTTTTGTTTTTAGATAGAAACACACAGAAAATGCAGAAACAGTAATAAATCAGTTACACAGGCTAGCACACTTTAGTGGGCAGCCTCAACAGTTAAATTAAACAAACAAACAAACAAACTTTCGATGAAATTCGACTAAAATGTAACTTTAAATGCAGATATTAAATAATGCATCAAACAGCTAAAAAAACAGTTTAAGCTTGTTTAGGGTAAGCTAGAGAAGGTATTTCAAGTAAAAAAGCAGCAAAGATACTTAAATCCAGAAAGTAGTCACTTTTCTGAGTTCTCTGTAGCTAGGACCACTCTGCAGGACCACGAGGAGCTTGTCTGAGTAGTATAGCCAGAAAAAATGCCCAGAGGCAGATTTTAAACAGGGAACTTCAAAAGAGCTAGAAATGGTCCAAAACAACCAATTACTACAGCTCTTGTGCTGAGGTCACTTCCTACAGGGACAGGTAGGCTGCTCAAGGCTCCCCACTCTCACTGGTGAGCAAAGAAACTTCCTTCTATCCAAGTAAGGTAATGGACAACACAGGAACTACACCACAGCCCAGAATACAGCAAAGCCTGTAAACTGGTCTAAACTAGTCGAGGAGAGGCGGGAAAACAAGGATTAATTTTTTGGGTTTTTTTGTTTTTAGATAGAAACGCACAGAAAATGCAGAAACAGTAATAAATCAGTTACACAGGCTAGCACACTTTAGTGGGCAGCCTCAACAGTTAAATTAAACAAACAAACAAACACACTTTAGATGAAATTCAACTAAAATGTAACTTTAAATGCAGATATTAAATAATGCAGCAAACAGCTAAAAACAGTTTAAGCTTGTTTAGGATAAGCTAGAGAAGGTATTTCAAGTAAAAAAAACAGGAAAGATACTTAAATCCAGAAAGTAGTCGCTTTTCTGAGTTCTCTGTACCTAGGACCACTCTGCAGGACCATGAGGAGCTTGTCTGAGTAGTATAGCCAGAAAAAAATGCCCAGAGGCGGATTTTAAACAGGGAACTTCAAAAGAGCTAGAAATGGTCCAAAACAACCAATTACTACAGCTCTTGTGCTGAGGTCACTTCCTATAGGGACAGGTAGGCTGCTCAAGGCTCCCCACTCCCACTGCTGAGCAAAGAAACTTCCCTCTATCCAAGTAAGGTAATGGACATCACAGAAACTACACCACAGCCCAGAATACAGCAAAGCCTGTAAACTGGTCTAAACTAGTCGAGGAGAGGCGGGAAAACAAGGATTATTTTTTGGGGTTTTTTTGTTTTTAGATAGAAACACACAGAAAATGCAGAGACAGTAATAAATCAGTTACACAGGCTAGCACACTTTAGTGGGCAGCCTCAACAGTTAAATTAAACAAACAAACAAACAAACTGTCGATGAAATTTGACTGAAATGTAACTTTAAATGCAGATATTAAATAATGCAGCAAACAGCTAAAAAAACTGTTTAAGCTTGTTTAGGGTAAGCTAGAGAAGGTATTTCAAGTAAAAAAGCAGCAAAGATACTTAAATCCAGAAAGTAGTCACTTTTCTGAGTTCTCTGTAGCTAGGACCACTCTGCAGGACCACGAGGAGCTTGTCTGAGTAGTATAGCCAGAAAAAAACGCCCAAAGGCAGATTTTAAACAGGGAACTTCAAAAGAGCTAGAAATGGTTTAAACTGATCAGTCACAGCATGAAGTTATGGGAAAGAGTAGTTGAAGCTAGGTTAAGAAGGGAGGTGATGATTAGTGATCAGCAGTATGGTTTCATGCTGGGAATGAGCACTACAGATGCGATGTTTGCTCTGAGAGTGTTGATGGAGAAGTACGGAGAAGGTGAGAAGGAGTTGCATTGTGTCTTTGTGGATTTAGAGAAAGCATATGACAGGGTGCCTAGAGAGGAGTTGTGGTATTGTAGGAGGAAGTCGGGAGTGTCAGAGAAGTATGTAAGAATGGTACAGGATATGTAACGAGGGTAGTGTGACAGCGGTGAGGTCTGCGGTGGGAGTGACGGATGCGTTTAAGGTGGAGGTGGGATTACATCAAGGTTCAGCTCTGAGCCCTTTCTTATTTGCAATGGTGATGGACAGGTTGACAGACGAGATCAGACAGGAGTCCCCATGGACTATGATGTCAGCAAGACTAAGACAGAATATATGTGTGTGAATGAGAGGGAGGATAGAGGAATAGTGAGGATGCAGGGAGTAGAGATGGCGAAGGTGAATGAGTTTAAGTACTTGGGTTCAACAGTTCAGAGTAATGGCGAGTGTGGAAGAGAGGTGAAGAAGAGAGTACAGGCAGGATGGAGTGGGTGGAGAAGAGTGTCAGGAGTGATTTGTGACAGACGAGTACCAGTAAGAGTGAAAGGGAAGGTCTACAAGAGGGTAGTGAGACCAGCTATGTTATATGGGTTGGAGACAGTGGCATTGACAAAAAGGCAGAAGTCAGAGCTTGTTGTAGCAGAGTTGAAGATGTTAAGATTTGCACTGGATGTGACGAGGATGGACAGGATTAGGAATAAGTATATTAGAGGGTCAGCCTAGGTTGGAAGACAAAGCCAGAGAGGCAAGATTAGGTTGGTTTGGACATGTGCTGAGGAGGGATGCAGAGTATATTGGGAAAAAGATGCTAAGGATGAAGCTGCCAGGTAACAGGAAAAGAGGAAGGCCTAAGATAAGGTTTATGGATGTGGTGAGAGAGGACATGCAAGTGGTTGGTGTGACAGAGCAAGATGCAGAGGACAGGAAGAAATGGAAACAGGTGATCTGCTGTGGCGACCCCTAATGGGAGCAGCCGAAAGAAGAAGAAGGTTGGGTGGGGACACATTACTTACTATCATGTCAGGTGCTGCTGCTGTGATACAGGCAAATTGCTACTGATCCAGATAGCCTGGAGATTCTCACAGATGGCAGACTGATTGTATGTGGACTGTAAGATGTGTTCACTGACAAAACAGTAAGTGGGTAGTCAAGAGGGAATTCAGTCACTGTCAGACTGGGTGCAGTTAAATGATTCTTTACAGAATGGGATAAAGGTGCAGTCTTCACTGCAAGGAATGCTTAACATGTCAGCTTTATTTGATTCTGCAATGTTCTTTGCAGGTTCAACACTCCACACAGCTTGCTGTCCTTCTTGAATAATAAACCACTTTAGCTGCTGCATCTAATTTGGGGGTACTTTCCATGCAAATAGTACAGCAGTTGCAGTCAGTGGAGTATAGATCAGGAAGAGTCTCTGAAACAGGTACAGTTATCATAGGCTTTTACTGAAGCAGCACACTTTTTGTTCATTTAATATGTTCATGAAGCCTGTTTGCTATGTTTCACAATGTTTGCAGCCTGAGTATGGAAGGGCTTATCAATGTAAATAAATATTATCCTTGGATAAACTGGTGCATCCAGGTTTTATCTTGCATTGTTTTTTTGGTAGCAATCTTTGCCAGACATTATTATGCTATGCTCTTTGCAGTAAATAACTGACTTGTGTTTCTTTGTCAAGATAGTATATTCAAACTGATTTCAATTTTATTACAATGGCATGCTATTTGTGAGTATCATGTTTGATGTAGCTAGCCATTGGTTTTGTGTAGCATGTAAGTTTATGTTGCATAGCTTCCTGGTTTTGAATGCAGCCAGAATGTTTTATGTTTGATCAGTGTAACCTGAAATACAACCTTATAGGTGAGGCAACAACATACATGCTACTACATAAAACAGTATTGTAGCCTGTGAAATGTCAACTAATGGATATAATGCTACAGGCTGCAGTCAATTAATAAATATATATATATATATATATATATATATATATATATATATATATATATATATAAATAAAATGTTATATACTACAGATCTGTTCAAGGCTATTGGAGCAGTTACTCACATAAATTTATTTCTTGAAAATCATCTCTGTTGTATTGTGAGCTTGTGATACTGAGAGGTTCATATTTGGATGGTCCTATCACAAACCTGAGATCACAGACTGACTGCTTGCTTCAGTTCTGTTTGGCTGGATCAGTAATAAAATTTTTAAATATTATTGGATGGAGATTTCATTATCAAATGTATGGGATTAACTCATATGACTACTCCAACTGCCTTCCCTATTTTAATTCCTTGCATTATGTCTTTACTCTATCTGCATGAGATCATATTAATAAGACCCAAAATACAGAGCTGAGGACATAGAAAACCATATACCAGTAAAACAAACCATCAATATATCCAACACAGGATTTACAAATACATTTAATAAAATTCTGTAGTTTTTGTCCTTAGATTCAGGACTTCACCAATCTTTTCTATTCTCCTGTGGTTGATTCCTACAGTTATTTTGCACTATGTTATATGTCCTACTAATTACCCCTTTTTAACAACAGCTTCTACTCTAGATTCAGCTAAAAAAATCTACCAAAGCGGGTCTTTCACTTAGGACTCCTCAATCTCTTTCTCTTTGCCTGTACTGTAAAAGGGACGGCAGTCTCTAGCCTGCAGTGTAAATGTCTTCTTGGCCTCTTCCCATTCTGTTATCTTTCCCTCTGTAGTTATTTGCTCCCAATACTTGGTTCCTTTGCCATTTTTCTCAAGTAAATTTCATCCACTCTTACTTATTGTGTGTGTGTTACAGCTTTCAGTTAAATGCACATGTTCCTGTGAAATATAATTTCTTTCTAGCCTATCTCAGGTTTAGTACCAAGGGAAATAATAAATAAATTCTCTCTTGAGTACCTACTACTGAATTCATACCAAATATTTTCATAGATTGCTTAAGAAATCTATCCTGTTTTATTATATTTCCATTTCTAGGTTCTCAGATATATCCTCACTGTTGCAAATCAAGTTCCAGTCACCATCTACAAGTAATACTCCCTGCTGAGACTGATTATTTCTTCCCAAATTTTCCTAAGCTCATTAATAGCAGTTTTAGGTGGAAAATAAATACTTGCCAGGGTAATGCTTCTCACTTGCCAGTAGTGTCTTACTACCTCAAATGTACTATTACTGTCTATATCTTGTCTATCACAAGTGAAACTTCTCTAGCAATTAGTATAAATACTCCCTTTGTCTTTTATCCCTGATGGTCTGCTGAATATCCACCCTGATATCCTTTCTTTTTTAAATTCACATGCTCACTTCTTTCTGAATGTGTCATTGCTATTTGCACTCTGCATTTCTTAATATAATTAAATATTCTTATCCTTTTCTTTAAACCCATGAGGCCATTTATGTTCCCAAATAATATGCCTAGTGTAGCCATTATGATAAAAAGTTATTATTCCCATCTATTATAAATGGTCGTTTTTTAAAATGTCTGTTTCCAGCCATTGTGTTAGTGCAGTGTTTGGCCAATTGACTTTCATATAGTTGTTTCTTGTCATCTCCATTTGAACCTCTGTCACATTTTACAATACTTTTTGTTTTAATGAAAAACCACTGAACACAAAACCAAATATACCCCAAAACACCATCACGCTCTATTAACTTAAAACAAACCCACAAAATTAAATAATCTTCAAATACTAAAGATTAGCCCTCCTGATAGGAACAATTGTCTCAGATTTACAGCTGCAGGCACAAACATTACTTAATCTGACATTAATATTATGCAAGCTAAGCTGCATGTTACAGCCTGCGCATCTACTTATACTAATTGCTGTCTGTTCTTGTCTTATCTTCATTAGCCTCCCAGGTGTGAAAAAACAGCTTATATGCTTACAGAAGATATTAACCTTTAGCCTTACAAAAGTGCTGTGGCTTTTATTGCTTGCCCCTATAGTGAGCTTGTCTCCATGGAAACACACCTCTCTAAGCTAAAACCATGTCTCTGCTGACAATATCAGTTCATATTTTCTCCAGATAGCAGCTCATTCCCTTGCTCTGCCTGTATTTATCCTAATAAATCACTCCATCTCTGAATCTAAAGTTCCATCAATCTGGAAACAATTCTACACTCTTCCAATTCATAAAGGAGGTAAACTCAGAAATCTCCAGTTTCAGACATATTGCTATCCTCTCCCCTCCCCTCTCTCTAAAGACCTGGAGAAATGTATACATAAACAAGTTATGCAATATCTCATACAGGAAAAACTGCCCACTCCTACACAGCATGGTTTCTGACCCAAGCATAGTACCACCACAGCTCTACTATCCTTCCTGAACACTATTACTCTAGCCCAGAGATGATCATAAACCCATCTCTTGTCTATTCCTTGACGTTTCAAAGGCTTTCAACATTGTCTCTCACTCTCTGCTACTAAACAAACTAACAGACAAACTAACAGACCTTAACTTCTCTCCTGATACAGTTGCATGGTTCTCTAGCTACTTCACTGACAGACTGCAATCAGTGAGATGGCACTCTGCACTATCTACTCCCATACCAGTAAGAAAGAGTGTCTCCCAAGGATCCATTTTTCGACCACTACTTTTTAATATCTTCACCAACTTACTCTACTCCTCTTGTCCTCAGTCTACCATTGTCTAATACGCTGATGACTCTACAATCATTACTTTTGCCAACTCACCTATCAACTACCCAGTCAACCTTTAACTCGGTTGAGATATGGTTCTCAAATAACCAGCTCATCCTCGACCCTAAAAAAACAAAATTGCTACTATTTATTCCTAAAACCGTTAACCACATCAAATCTTCCTTCTCCATAATGTCCCTAAACTATACTCCTATTGAAGTCAAATCCAGCACAAAACCACTTGGTGTTACCATCAATGATCAACTAAAATTTGATCTACACATAAAAATTGTATCTGGAAAAACCCATCAGAAGCTAGGACTCCTGTATAGAAATAAAAAAAAATCCTTACTACTGAAGCTAGAATTACTCTTACACATGCTTACCTTCTACCTTGCTTAACATACTGTTCCCAATACTCACAAATCTCAACTCCTCTCTACTTACCAAGCTAGAGTCAACTTAATACAAGATAGCTAGATATGCAGCTCAACAAACCTATAAATCCCAGCACTGTCTTTCCCTAAAATACCTAAACTGGTTTGAACTACCTCACCTGTTTCTCCAATCTCAGCTCCAAATCATGCACTCCATTATATATCAGCCAGTTGTCTGTCAAGCCCCATCGTCCCTCTTCTCCCATTATTCCCCTACAAGACATCTCCAGAGCTCAACCCAAGACCTATTAAATGTCTACAAACTCAAGTCAAAACTTGGGTGCAACACATATAGCTACCATCCCTCTATTGCATGAAACAAACTCCCATATGAAATCAGGACCCTCACACACCCCAAACAGTTTAAATCAGCCACCAAAAAGTAGTTTAAAAAGCATTGGACTTGCCACTGTTCTCACCCTACCTGACCACATCCATCTTACATAGTAACCATCTATTTCCATTACTCCTTACGTCCCCCACATAATCACCCTAACTCCCCTTCTCAACTTACTCTATTCCTTCTCCCCTAACTACTTCTAAACTTTCTTTATTTCTAAATCTATATATACCTCTGGAGTTACTGTTACTGTTAATGTAATATATAATACTCAGTATGAATAGCATACTCCCTATGCTTTTTATGTAACTTCCTATGCTTTTGTGTTATCTCCTTTTTGTTTTTAGACTGGTAAACTCTTGCGACTACTGCATGTGTTTTTAAATTACCATGGTATTCTATATTATGTTAAATTGTTTGCACTGTTTGGAGCTTTTCTCCCTAGGCCTCCACTGAAAAAGGGATTTAGCTCAGTTGGACACTCCCGGTCAACAAATGTAAAATAAAATAATAAAACATACAGCTGCTCTCATCTCTAAGCATCTCATCTTACACACTGAACATTTGCCAAATGAAAAATATTCAGTAAATTGAATGTGCTCTTATTTACTTGCTTACAATAAAACAGCTTGTTAACAGATTATGCCAAGGGCCTTGATCCATTCATTCACCTATGCAAAAGCAAGGGAGAACATATCAGCTCTACATATGCTATAATATGTGTAGTTCTACACCCCATCCCCCATCTCAGCAACTCAAGATTACAGCATATTAACTTCAACATGCTGTTGTCCAGCCTTTCTTCTCTTTTTACATTGTAATTCCTACATTTCTTTATACCAAAAAGGGGAAAAGACACATTTAGTTAGTTAGTTAGTTAGTTAGTTAGTTAGTTAATTTGTATTTGTTTTCTAGGGTAGAGTACTGAACTCCATGGATTATTTTCAGACTCAGCCTTTGAGTAGTGTCTGGTTAAGTGACTTGCTCAGAGTCACACAGTTAGGCAAGGGAGGCTGAGGGAATCAAACCTTGCACTACTGGACCACAGGAAATTCTTGTTTACTTAGAATTTTTATCGCATACAACAATAATTGAAAATTCTTTACTTTAAACTTGCAATTTATATCATAAAATGTTTTATACAAATACTGTCAAGAATATTGTTATAGCTACTTTTCTTTTTTTTTTTACTCCCTTCCCTTCCCTTTGGTGTCCTTTCAAACGTTAATGACATGAATTGGGATGTATGCATTTCAGTCCCCCACAAGTTTAACAAAGAAAACAATACTAAAATATTTCCACTTTTTTTTGTAAAGCCATATTTCATAGGATCCCTATATTATACAAGTATGTTTATTCTAGTATTAGATATTTGAGAGATGAAGAGTAGCTGACTTATATTAGTTATATTAGGCATGTAACAGTATGTATTCCTATGATTTATTATATTATGTTCCATGCTTTATTATAGGTGCATCTTATTGTATTGTCTTTTTGTATTGTATTTTACAATTCATGTATTTTAAATCCTACTCAATTTGATGTAGAAATTATGTACTCGTACATCAGACTATCTTTATTGCATTTATCAGGTTTTTAGCAGTATATTTATTTGATTGTAGTCATATGCATTGAAATAGCATTATATAGTACTTAATATTCATTGTATTGCTAGTAGTTACACATTATATATATATAAATATTTTTAGATATATTATTAGTTTTATTTTTATATATCTATTTTATATATACATATATATTTTCCTTACATTATATATATATTATGTTTCAACAACATGTAAGGTTTTTTAAGATATAATCAAATTAATTTTGGCGCCAAAAGAGAGTATGAATATGAGTTGCGGAAGTGAAATGATGGTTCTGAGGAAGTCTGGAGAGGAACAGATGAAAGCGCTTAACCCTCATTGTTGGAATTATCTTACTTTGTGAATGTCAGTGTATCGTGTACAATCTGATAAGTGGATGTGCTTATTGGAATAAACTTTGTTTTATTCAAACATACCATCGGACATTCAGTGTTTGGATATATTGTGCCACTTTGAATTATATTCACGTAATTGTTTCTCGTTCTGTTCGAGCTACTAGTGCTGAGTTCGGATCTCAGATTATATTTCATAAATGTGACTGATGCTTTACAGTCTCATAATTATTCAGTAATTTTAATGTTGTTTTTCTTCTTCCTGTTTCCCTCCATCTCCTAACCCAGACTCCAGTTCAAGTCCAAGGTACTCTTGATTCTTCTAGTCAGTTTCTGTGCTTTTTTTTTCTGTCTCATAAGCATTTTTTTGGAACACTGGAAAAGGTTTCATTGTCAGTTTCTCCATGAGATTTATTATCAGAAGAATGGGAAGCAGAGTCCCTATCTGTTTGATGGCTTATTTATTTATTTAGGTTCATAGATTAGTACTAAGCTAACTGCCCTTGCGAGCCATTTTAAGCCTAGCCCAAATATCTCTTGTGAGACTCAAACCCTGCACCTTGTGTTTGTAAGGCAAACACCTTAACCATTAGGCCACCCTCCCACCTTCTTTGGCACCCTCATAGTCAGACAACCTTTTCTTCATTTTCTTGACAAACCTTTGTATTTCTTCCTTAGCCAGTTCTACATCAAAAAATTACTTTGATCCTCCAGGAAAAAAATATTCTGAAGACAGCTAGGTACAGCAGTTTAAATCTCGCACCTGCTCTTGACATTCCTTGATTGCTGGGACAAATTTGCTTCTCTTCTACCTGATTTACAGCGTATAATAATTTTCCACAAACACAGTAATGTCTCCAGTTTTTAATAGTTTGCCCATTAGCTACAGTTGTATCAGGATCAACTATTTCTGCTGGTATGATTGCATTTTTACTAATACATGTCTTAGCTGCTTTATCATGGCCAAGTTTGGAGCGTACACATGATGTGCCCTTTCAATTAACACATCCTGCTGTAGAATACCAGTTCAGTTGTTTAGTTGTGCTTTCATAAAATTAATTCAGTCTGTTCTTCCCAATTTGTCTGCTACAGCAGTAAATCACAGGTTTTTCCCTGTGTGCTCTGTCATCTGACTGTACTATTTTTTGAAACAACTTTTCTTGAGCACCCTCATAGTCAGATAACCTTTTCTTCATTTCATCCTCTGGTTTTTGCAGCCTTTTGTTATTTGCATTGATTTACTGCTTCAATATTTTTATTGTAATCATCTCTGGGCACATTTGATTTATTTTTTTCTCCAGATTACTAGCAGCCATGTCATGTACCAAAGCTGGAGACTGAACTTCTTTTTGATGAACAGCTGCAGGATTCTTCCCAGTCACTGTTTTCTCTTCACCTTTTCTAGCTTATTTTCTTTCAGGCTCTCTAAGTTTCTTCTTTGCTGGCATCCAGGCAGTGTACTTACTAGCCAGTAACCAAATTTACTAAAACTTGCAGAGTTTCTGGCCCTTATCTCTCTGTTTTTTTTATTTCAAACTGGGAGAGTTGAAATCAAGCTGTTGATCAGCGTGCAGCAATCTTGGAAGTCCAATCATTATACTTAATCACCTTTGCATCCACAGAATAGTGTAACACTATACTTCTGGTATGTTGTCCTTTGTTAGGCTGTATTGCATGTATTACCCCCTTGTTAAAAAGAGGTGCAAATTAAATATGGTCCTGAGGTGCAGGAGGACAGGATCTTTCATATACCAGAAGGTGAGGAACAACTTACCAAGAAAGAACCAGTACAACACAGAGAAAAGTGGTAGGGCTTTTGATCTTTGTGTGTAGTTAAATGACCTTTGCTCTTTATTTATGTATTTATTTCTATTTTTTATTATTGGTTAGTACATATTGTGGCCTTTCTAGTTGGACAAGGTGTTAGAGTGGTACATTCCAAAAGGTTCATTGTATTCTGTTACTGGCCTGATGAGGCAAGAAGTGAATGAGATTATGACAGACTTGGACCTGGAAGATATCCCTTTGGTAATATTAACTAGATACTATAGAAGGATTTCCTAACTTAAATCTGCTGAATAATATATATATATATATATATATATTTTTTTTTTTTATTGCCTCACCAGTGATATTAATTTGCATTCTGCGGTAATCTAAACAGGTTCTAACTTTAGCCCACTGGCTGAATCATTTACCTCAAAGATAGATAACTTGGATTCTTACGAATTCTAGGACTATCATAGATGCAGTGTAACCTGGGACTAATCATATTTTAATTATTCACATAATGCTTCATCTATTGTGTGTGCATCACTGTACTAGGTCATTATATTTCTACATTTATATATGTCTCAGGTGCATACTTTTTGCATAGTTGCATATAAACGATTTCATCACTAAGATTCAATACATTTAATTAAAAAATGAAGAAATCTGAATTGTTGTAGGAAAACTTGTTTGCCACAGTTGGCATCACTTCACTTTGTACTTTTAACCCCCAAAATGTGGGTCTTGAAAGGTGTACACAGATGTTAAGTGATACCAAGTTGTATAACATGGTGAATATTAGAGTCACAAGTAACTGTGCAACTTTGGTTTTGAAGATTTCTTTTTCATTTTTCAAGATAAAATGTATAAGTGAGTCAGTGGAGTAGTATGTGCTGTGGCTGTAACCTCCACTTTCACCAATCAAGCTAGGGCTTTTTGGGAAAGCAATATACTCCTGTGAAAGTTAGTGCTTGAGATCATGATTTTTTTTCACTTTGTATACAACCCATTTTTGATTTGGATAGGTGGTGTCAGTAAATTGCTAAATTTTCTGAACTCCTTGAGACAAGCTGCATTTCTTTTTCGGTTAAACCCCTCCCCATTGGATACTTGGCTGTATGTATTTCCAAGAATGAAAGTTAAGATGGCATTTCTACAAATATTTAAAAAAGCATATCTGGTAATGAGCTGTTACATTGTAAAGGTATGCATCCTATGTACATGAAATTGAATATAGTTGAAAGCCAGCTAGCAAGGATATCTAGGCTGACACTGAAGACAAATTCATTTGTACAGGAAGTGGAGCTGTTAGGAAAAAATAACCAGGATTGCCCAGAGGAAAAAAGCAGATGACATTTCTGAGCAAATTATTCAAGAAAGGGTTATAAAACATCCATCTTAGAAAGGGGGTCTATATCATCTTTCATAGAGTAAGGAAGCACTTGGCCAACACCACAACTTTGCCCTTTTCCCCACCAGAGTGTGATCTCAGAATTGGTATATATAGTTAGGGGGGTCTGGGTGGGTTTGATTTTGTGTAGTTTCAGTTCCAGTGTGCCTTTGCTGAAGTGCTTCCTTACCCTGGGAAAGATTTTGTCGTTTGCTGAAATGCCATTTGCTAAATAGGGGTTTGATGAATTGCTATTTGCTGAAAACAATTCGATAAAGTGATACAGACCCTTAGAAAGGTAGTACTGAAAAGAAGGAAAACTAAACTTTGAATCAAGTATGAATGAAAATGATTTATGTTTTTTAAATTTAATGTAGATTCATGGGGTAGAAGACATATAAGACAGATGATTCATAAATACTAAAGTACTCTAACAGCACAAAATAATATTGCAGTGTCATTGGATAGCAACCAACATTTGTAAATATTAATAGCAAAAAGTACCTCACCAAAAAACACTCACCTATTCCAAAATATACACGCACACACACACACACACACACACACATATACATATATATATATATATATATATATATATATATATATATATATATATATATATACACACATATACAAACAAAAACAGAAGTCATGACGTAATTATTTAATCAAAACAAATAATCACAAGCTTTTACGTAAAATCCTTTTTCAAGTATTTAAAAATGTGTTCACAATGCTTGCATCATTGATCATGTGATATTTGAATTTTATTTAAACTTATTCTCTTTAGGTATTTAAATACTAAATATTTCGTTTGAAAGCTTTTGATTATTTGTTTTTATGAAATAATTATATATCTTGAGCTCTGCTGTTTTGTTTTGTTCATAAACATTTGTAAATAAAAGAATTAGCACCTTGAGTACAATAGTCATCAATATACAGCATATCGACATTAATATTTTGACAGGTAATAATAAATGTGTCTTATGCATGTGGAACTTGCCAGTAATGTAGATTTATGGTGAATAACCCATGGTATTACAGTATGCTTACCACCAGGACATACATTCCAGGTGGGTACTTTACTTGTAATTCCACTCATAGAATATTTGACAGAATACATAGCTTGTTTTAAATTATGTATGAGTTTTATGACTAGAAAAGTAAATGTACAGACTAATGAGCATGCATGTACAGTAAAGAAGAATATTTTGAAACTGCTGTGGCTAAGCATGCTGTGGAATTTGAATCATTGTAAGAAACATGCTTTTTTATGTGCTAGAGAAAGTTGAAATTGATAAATATGGGGATGACTGAAATGTATTAGATTGTAGAGAATACCACTATCAAATATTATTACATTCTAATGGAAAGCCAAGATTAAATGACATACAAATTTCCTAAGTCAGTTAAAAAGTAAAGAGTTGAAATATTAGTTTGGTTTCTTAATGTGTATTTCAACATTTGTGAATCATGTGTTCTTATTTATTTTTCAGAAATATCATTGAAGGTTTATGTCATGTGATTAGTGCAGTATTTATGAGTTATTTGCGTTTAACAGTCATTAGTCTGATGAGGTTCCCAGGCATAATGAATAAAAATGCTTACTAAATGTTTTACAAATAAAACACTCTACTGGTGAAAGAAGATGCTTATTGACAATTTTGGGATTTTGTTTTTCTTTGAAGGCAAGGAACATTTAGAGCATAAGCAATATATTACATTATGTAATATATATATATATATATATATATATATATATATATATATATATATATATATACATATATATAAAATCACAAAATAAAAATTTCTAAAGCACAATAAGTAATAAATAGAAATATTACAAATACGATTTGATTAAATCACACATATAAAGTCCATGTTAAGCAGTGGAACTGCCTTTAGAACAAAATATGGAATAACTAGTTGGTTCAATTCTGGAAAAGGAATATAACAAAGCTATTTGTTGTCACCCATTTATTTAAATTATATGCTGGGTACACCATGTGGAATCTTAGATTAGATTAATCTAATTCTAGAATCAAAAATGTTGGGAGAAATATTCAGATGAGACCACTCTGATGGCTGAAAGTGAACAGCAGTTAAAGAACAGATCACTAAAGCTGGTTTGGTGTGCAATATAAAAACAACAAGAGCGTGCCATTTATTCCTTTAATTTTTTAACAAACAGATGGGGAGGAGGGTAGGCACTCATTTTATTTTCCAGGGCTCAAATATCTCTGCAGATGGTGATTTTAGCCATGAAATGAAAAACAGCTTGCTTTATGGGAAGAAAGCTATGACTAATTTGGGTAAGCTATTAAAAACCAAGGCATCACATTGTCAAGAAATGCTCATATACTCAAAGCGATGATTTTCCCAGCTATACCATAAATTTAGAAGAGTTTGTCTATAAGTAAGGCTGTGCTGTGGAAAAATATGTTTTTAAACTGTGATGTTGAAGAAATCATTTGAGAATTCCATGTTCTTCAAGTAGATCAAATCACTGAATACCTGAGGAACTCAATCTTAACTCTTCATTGAAGGTCTGTTAAACTCAAATACTTTGGCCATATAATGCAAAGGCAGGATTCAGTGACTATACTGATGCTGGGAAAGGCTGAAGACAAAAAAAGAAGATGGTGGCAATGCCTAAGAAGGATATTACTGAAGAAATGCATACATATTGAAAGAATTTATAGAAGCAGTAGTAAAATGACAGACCTGGTGCGAGAGTCAAGATTCAAATAAAATGCCTAAACTTTATTTTATTATTTTATTATTTATTTTATTTAAATTTGTTGACCAGGAGTGTCCGACTGGACGTAGGTCCATTTTCAGTGGAGGCCCGGGGAGAAAAGCTCCACAGTTAAAATAAACAGACAGTAGTTACATTGGATTACATAGCGAATAACAGTTTATCATAGCAATTACTTACAACATATTTACAGATGAAGAACATAGTACATCAGAAGACAACTAGAATCTTTATCTGTGAAGTACATAACAGACATTAACAAATGTTACAATGAGAAGTTCCTGCTGTATAATAAGTACTAGGCTTATGAGCATCTGAGCTTGCTACAATCAAAGTAGTTAGTGGAGTGGAAAGAAAGGTAGTGGTTGGATGGGGTGGATGATATTAGAGTGGGAGTTGCAAGGGCATAGCCAGCATGTTTTTAGGTGCGCTTTTAGTAAAGTTTTGAAGTGGGTGCATGATGGTACGGAGGTAATTGTGGGTGGGAGTGAGTTCCCTAATTTCGCTATGGTGCAAGAGAATAGTGCTTCACCAGCAGAGTTATTGGCTTTAGTGATCTGCAAGTGATATTTGTTGCTGGATCTTAGTGGTCTGGTGGTGCGATAGGGTTGGAGTAGATTCTGGAGGGATGGGACATTTAGTGGATGGTTTACTAGTTTGTGGGCTAGTGAGAGTTGATACCACTGAAGGAGGTGAGGGAGTTCAAGCCAGCCCAATTAAGCAAGTGAGAGAGAGTGGTTTCTACGGTAGGATGCCCCTGTGGCAAATTTGGCGATTTTGTTGTAGCAGGTCTCTAGCTTGTTTAGATCGCATTGCCTTAGGTTGGTATATATTGGAGAGGCATAAAGTAGGGTGGAGATAAGGTGGGAATTTTCTATTGAAATCTTTGCTGCTTTGGTGAGAAATTGCTTATTTCTGTATAACGCTCCTAGTTTTTTGTGGACTTTTTTATGGTCATGGATATGTGAATGTCAAATTTTAGTTTATTGTCTCTTTCCACTCCTAGCAATTTGGTGTGTTTAGTTGGGTATATAGTGGTGTTATCTTTTGCTGTGATGTTAAAGTGAGAGTTGCTTTGAGTATGTTTGGTGGGTTGGAAGATGAGTAGTTTAGTTTTGTTTGGGTTTAGTATTAATTGGGCATTGGATAACCATGTTTCAACAGAGGAAAAGGCTTCCTGTGTGACTTTTTGCAGTTTTGGTAGGGACTGGGCTGAGCAGATGATGGTTGAGTCATCTGCATATTGTATGAGTGTGCCATGTTTGATGGCAGAGGCTAGATTATTGGTGTAAACAGAGAAGAGTAGGGGTCCAAGGATGGATCCTTGGGGAACCCCTATGGAGACAGGTAGTTGGGGAGATATGTCTTTCTGCCATACAATGGATTGTTGGCGGTCAGACAGGTAACTGAAACTAGTTGGTGACTGATTGTGAGAAGGATAGGTTATTGAGGACAGAGATAAGCTGTTTGTGTGGGACCATGTCAAATGCTTTAGATAGGTCTAGGAAAGTAGCAGAGGAGAGATAGCCATTGTTTTTATGCTGAAGGATAGTGTTAGTTGCTATGGTTTGGTCGGAAACTATGCTGAGTACTGGAAAGGAGGTCGTTAGTAAGGAGGCAGTCTGAGACCTGAGAGTGTATGCATCTTTCTGGTATTTTGGAGAGTGGAGAGAGAATAGCTATGGGGCCGTAATTGGTTAGTTCTGCGGAGGGTCCGCCTTTGTGGAGGGGAATTATATGTGATACTTTCCACAGTGTGGGAACGTAACTTTCTGACAGAGATCGGTTAATCAAGATGGATACTGGGTAGGCCAGAGCATCAGCTGCGATTTGTAGGTATTCCCCTATGAGGTTGTCTGCTGCTAATTTGGTGGGTTTAAGTTTAGTAAAGAGTTTTTTTATGTTGGAGGTAGGTACAGGAGAAAAAGAGAAGGCAGTGGGGAGATTACTAGTTGAAGGTGTGGGTTGGAGGGGAGGGGGTTGTGTTGTTTAGCTAGTGATAGTATGGTTTGGGTGAAGTGTGTGTTGAATGAGGTAGCAATATTTTCTGAGGAATGAGGGATGTTAGGAGGAGGGGTACTGACTTTACCTGGGTGGAGGATGGAGTTTATGGAGGACCAGAATTGTTTGGGGCTGTATTGTGAGGAGTCTAGGGCAGACAGGTAGTATTGGAATTTGTCCTGTTTTATTAGCTTTTTGACTCTATTGCATAGTTCTAGGAATTTCTGTCTAGTTGAGGGGGTTTTGGTTTTGCGCCAGTGCTCCCAGGCTTTATCCCTGTTTTTCATTTCTGACTTAGTGGTTTTCTGTAGCCATGGGGAGGGTTGTGCTTTGGTTCTGGAAAATCATATGGGGGCATGGTAATTAAGGATGTTCAGGAAGGTAGTATTAAAAAATTCAACTGCGTCATTTAGACTGAGGTACTTTAGAGGATGCCAGTTACATTCTTTGAGGGATGAGATGAATGTGAGTGGGTTAAAGTTTAGTTTTTTTACGTATTTGACAGTAGATGACAGGTTTAGCTTGGCATAGGTATTTTTTGAGTAGGAATGCTGGGGAGTGATCACTGAGGCTATCTGATAAGCAGCCTGTTATATATGACTGGGGGCTCTTACTGACTAGTATCCAATCCAGGGTAGTATGCTTGCTGGAGTTTTTATTTATCCTGGTTGCCGATTGGACTAGTTGGGTGAAGCCATGAAGGTGTACATGATGGGTTGGATTGTTACCAGAACAGGATTGCCAGTCAATATTGAAATCACCTAAAATGATAGTTTCTTGGGGGAGATGGTGGGTAGACCAGCTGAGGAGGTTTTTTTAGTGGAGGGATGTTTTGGCCAGGTGGGAAGTAGCATCCAATTATGTTGATGGCTTTGTTTTGGTTTATTTTGAGGTTGGTATATATTATTTCTTCATTGCCTATTTGTGGAGCTGATGATTTTAAGATCTGGATGTTTAGATGCTGTTTAAATATTATAGCTACACCACCTCCTTTTTTGTTTAGCCGGTCTACTCTTAGTATGCCGTAACCTGTAGGGAGTATTTGCTCACTGGTAATGTGAGGTTTTAGCCAGGTTTCTGTCAGGATGACTATATCTGGGGAGTACAAGTCTATGGTGGCATGGAGTTCATGGACTTGCTTCTAATATTTAGGCTTAGTAGAAGGAAGTCACTTGGCTTTCTATTGGTTGTAATATGGGAGAAGTTGTGGTTTCTAGTCTGATTATGAGGATTGGGGTTGGAGATGGTAGGGCCAGGGTTGGGGTGGATGTCTCCACTTAGGGCTAGTTTTGATATGCATGAGATTATTAGTTTTCTCAGTTTTTGAATGTGTTTGTTTATAAGGGAAACTTTATGATTGTGCTCTGTGGGTAGTAGGTATGGTGGGAGGGTTACTATGTTAAGTTGTAGTGATGCTTTATGTTTGAGTAATATAGTTGGTAGAATATGTGGGGGTGCATAGGGATGGTTC